>NC_027754.1:44230889-44261028 GCF_000695525.1 Brassica oleracea var. oleracea
ATGATAATAGAAGACGAACGAGATAAATACACTTAATTTGATGTGTCAAAGTTCTAACAAAGAAAAGACAACAAAAGTTCACATCTCGATCTCACGTATTCTACAGATATCCTTACAAATATCACTAATATGATGGGTGTTCGAACAAGAATTCGTGATAAACAAATGCATCAACAGCTGAAAGATGATTTGATTGAACATATTTGGCAAAAATTTGGACGTGATGAAGACAACAACTGATCTCTCATGCTTCTTACAAATAATTCTCGTTTATTATAATAATATTTGTTTTCATGTTTTTATTTAAAAGTCATGGTTTAAAATGTTATCTTTTATTATTTTTTATGTAATTAAAATTTATTAATTTTAATAAAAAATGTTTAATATTATTTTATTTTTAAGAAACACAAAATAAGAGACTTGCAATGGAGGCATAAAAAGATCAAGTTTCTTAACCAAGTCTCTTAATCAACTTTATTTATTAAATACTATTAAAAAAAAATAAGAAACCCATTATGAGGTTGTGGGATAAAGATGCCCTTATATGATTCTTTTACTATTCTATTGAGTTCAATATTAATGATGATCATTCTTATACCGTTTTCACCAAGCCTTTAATCTCCAGTATTAAAATCCAAGACAACATCAACTTGCAGGTGTTATTTATCACTTGTCATTCCTCTACATTCGAGTTTCCAACACCTAATCCCGACAACAACCTTGTAGCTTCTCTCTATATCAAATACATGCATGCAATGTTACACGTGATCTCCATGCATAACACCTCCCTTGTTCATAAATACCACCCATCCATTCGCCTAATTCTTCACTCAAACCAAAAACACAAGAAACACACACACAAATAGCAAATGGCTAACAAGATCTTTCTCGTGTGCGCAACTTTTGCCTTCTGCGTCCTCCTCACCAACGCCTCCATCTACCGCACCGTGGTCGAATTCGACGAAGATGACACTACCGACCAAGTAGGCCCATTCCGCCCACCACAGAAATGCCAGAGGGAGTTTCAGCAAGAGCAACACCTAAGAGCTTGCCAGCAATGGATCCGCCAGCAACTTGCGGGATCACCCTTCAGCGAAAACCAGTGGGGTCCTCAGCAGGGGCCGTCGCTACGCGAGCAATGCTGCAACGAGCTTTACCAGGAAGACCAAGTGTGCGTTTGCCCTACTTTGAAACAAGCAGCCAAGTCAGTTAGGGTCCAGGGACAGCACGGACCATTCCAGTCCACCCGCATCTACCAGATCGCTAAGAACTTGCCAAACGTTTGCAACATGAAACAAATTGGAACATGTCCCTTCATTGCCATCCCTTTCTTTCCTCCTTACTAAATCCTAGTGTTATCACACGATGATCATCATTGATGTGGGTTGTTGATGTATGTTTAACAACACACAGTCATCGTGTGTGTTTTATCAAAAAAAAAAAGGGTGTAATGGTAGCTTGAGACTAATGCAATAAGCTCTACTCGGTAATAAAAGAGAAGTTTTACTTTTTGTTCAAGTGTATCAGTATGCTGTAGGTCTTGCACCAAAAATAGATTACAAAACCAATAATAGATATCTTATATGCTTAGTATAATTAGCAGATATAATATGATTAGTATATTTCAACAAAAAAATATATGATTGTATACTTTTATTTATCTAATGCTTGTCGATTCAAGATTTTAGAGCACTGTTTTTAACACATAAATCATCCTGATACAAGATGAAAGTGGAGAAAATCTTTTACAAGAAAAAAAAAAGGAGAAAATAGACTCTTCTTATACATTAAAACAGAAGTCACAACCTTGATTCATGTATGATTTTTTTATAAAAATAGATCTAATTGACATATTCATAGAAAATCATGTTACATTTAATCCATAATCTTATCATTTAAATTTTGGGCATACCAGAATTTTTTATTGGACTATCAATAATTGGATTTAAAGAATAGATGATCCATTGGATTTAAAGAATAGATGATCCATTGGATTTAAAGAATAGATGATCCATTGGATTTAAAGAATAGATGATCCTTATACATCCATATGTTAAATAGTTAAATATTTGTCGATGTTAACTTTTAAAATTATAAAGATTTTTTTTAATAACAAAAATCATATTATCTAACATTGATTAATCTCTACTACCTTAAACCTATGAAAAAAAATTTTAAACTATATAGTTTATTTTAAAAATTAAACAAAATTGATATATATCTTATTAATTTTAAACTATATAGTTTTTCTAAATTTGTGAAATGTTACAATATCTTTGAATATGACAATAAAACAATATTTTATTAATCTTTATATATATAGTTACGATTTTAATAATGAAATAATAATCCAAAAATATATATATAGAAGAAAATACAAATACATGTGTAAGTTTAAAATAATCTATTCAATGAAAAAAAATACTGTAAACTTATTACGTTTTAAAAATTGATAGGCACTTATATTATAATATATACCAATTTAGAATTAAAAACAAAATATTAATATAAATGTAAATGAAAACAAAAACTTGTGCGGTTGCACGGATCTAGATCTAGTTTAGGTTAATACAAAAGCTGTAGTTCAAAAAGAAAAAAAAAAGTTAATACAAGCTCTATACAGATTAAAAACAAACTCTATAACTAGTCAGTGCCGGTCCAGAGTAATTAAACACCTAAAGCAAATTTACAAAATTTATGCCCCTAGCAAGAATCAAACCAAACATCTTTAGGAGAAATATAACCTCTACAGCCAATAGACCAACAACGTACTTGTGTTATTGGCGCCCAAAAAGTTTATATAATATTTGGTGAAGCCCATGGTTCACGGGCTTTTAGCCCAGGGCCGGACCAGTAACTAGTGACCACATTTAGTTAGAAACATAATCCGACTGCCTGTTGTTAACTTGACGTGTGCCGTTACAATCTCACAAGCATTCAATTCACCCTTCCTATGAGTCTGAGAGGGAACACAGAGACTCCCCAGCTGAGGAGGGTTCAGGTGTGATGTTAACAAACATTAGCATCTAGAGTCGCCACCTAAGCAAGGCTAATAACATAATTCAACCAAGTTTTCTGTTCAAATATATGATAATGCAAAAGATTAAAAAATTTAAACAATTTTACCCTTTTCTTTGGTCAAAAACTACCAGGCCATTCATATGGTATGGCTAAAATTGTCCAAATACAAAGTTTTTCATTATTTACGATTCTCTCAGATGCCCATAATAATGTGTCCCACTTTCATGTCCCGTACCCTGAGCCTGAGGTGGGCTCTCTAGATCGGCATAGCACTAATGGGCCTCCTTAATAAATAAAAAAGGCTTTTTGTTTGTTTGTCGTAATTGAGCAGAAACATCCCCACAAAATTGTACAGTGTTATTTTCATCCGTTGCCAATCGAAATCAGCTCCAGAAGTTCTGGATTTTCAATCAGAATCGTCAAGTTTATGGTTTAAGGTTCAAAATTTGAAGTGTCTAGTAAAAAATCTATGATCTTTCCGCAATTGCGAAACCGCTTCAGCGTATTTCATTGCCGCCATAGTTTTCATCTCGAGCTTGTCACGTTCCTTGTTCTGTTTTGAGGTTAGTTAAGAGGCAAATATTAGCATCTAGAGACTTATCTGTTACTGAGGATTTTAGTTGGGTAAAGGTAGCTTGTGAGAGTTAGAGACTCTCTAATATAATCCATTGGTTATAAGTTTTCAGCTCAAGCATGTCATGTTCATTGGTCTGTTTTGATGTTAGGTAGAGGCAATACTTATCTATTATTGGAGATTCGGGGACTATCTAATATATTCTGTCGGTTCTAAGCTTGAATATTGGGTCTTTGCAGATTTATAGGAGAGCTGAATCAGTTTCTAAGACAATCCCTTGTTGATATTTGCCTCTAACAACTCTTAGAATGCGTGCACGCTCACCTGTAAGTAGTTCATTTCTTGTCTTTTTCTTAGTAAGTGGGATTGGTGTCAAAGATGACATTTGAAAGAAGACAATTTGAATAGGTCGGAATCACGTTTAAGGCATAGAGTTAACCAAATAATAGTTTCGATTATTTCTGAAAAAGTAACAACCAAATTAGAAAGTGTCGATGAATCTACCCGAAGTCTTACTAGAAGTTTTAAAATAAAACGGGGGGGAGAAGTCTTCAAGTAAAGTTGTTGGAAATTTCAGATGCCAACTTCATAGATGACTAAATCAAAGGCATAAACATCAAAGTCTTGTTAATTATTTATGAAGACTTTATAAAGTCAGCATTTCTGACCCTTTCTATTCTAAGGAGACCATTAAGAAGTCGTTGCTGCTCATAGTGGTTTATCTTGTGGATATTTGATCAGTTGTTCTTCACATTTCTTGTTATCATTCCTTCTTACTTTTCTTTAATCTCGTTGTGAAACTCTTTGACATGGATTGTCTAGGCTCAGCCTTGGGTTCTTTCTTGGCAGAGGCAGGGCGTGGTATATGCAGATCAACCTATACTCGAGCCACTTATACCATCCGGTTCAAGTCGAACATCAACGCTCTAAAGAATGTGGTCAATGGCCTTGTTGAAGTTCAGAACAAAGTGGAGAAAGACCTCAAAACGTTGGAAATCAAAGGGAAGTCCTTGCATGTGCAACTGAGGAGATGGCTAAGAGATGTGGAAGAGATTGTCTCTGAGGCAAATTCAATTCAGGAAGGGCGTGTTTCATGTGCTCTGTCCTTGAGATGTAAGCGGGGTAAAAAACTTGTGGTAGTTCTTGATAAAGTCAACAAGCTTCAGAAGCTAGGCGTAGAGCTTCTCGACATATTTTCTTTGGAAGGAAGATCTGTACTAGTTGAGAGAATCATTGGACCCTCGATCGCTGATCAAACAGTAGCATCAAAGATGTTAGTCAAAGTTCGAAGCTGTTTGATGAGGGATGGAGTTCAAAAGATCGGTATTTGGGGTATGGGTGGAGTTGGGAAAACAACACTTGTAAGGGAACTGAACAATAAGCTGTGGAAAGAAGCTGATACGCAGCCTTTTGGTATGGTGATATGGGTTACAGTCTCCAAAGAGTTTGAATTGGGAAGGGTACAGAAGCAAATCGCTGAGAGATTGGATGTGGAAATCAGATTAGGCGAAAGCGAGGAAAGACTGGCTAGCCGGATATATGGAAGGCTTGAGCAAGTAAGTAGCTTTCTTCTCATTCTTGATGATGTCTGGAAACCCATTGATTTAGACCAGTTGGGGATTCCTGAACACAAGTCTACAAAGATTGTCTTGACTTCTAGATTTCTAGAGGTGTGCCAGAGCATCAAAACAGATATTGACTTCAGAGTGAATTACTTATGTGAAGAAGAAGCTTGGGAATTGTTCTGTAAAAATGCTGGAGAAGTAACTAGATTAGATCGTGTTAGACCCATAGCAAAAAATGTTTCTCGGGAGTGTGGTGGATTGCCTTTGGCTATCATCACGGTTGGAATAGCTATGCGGGGGAAGAAGAAGGTGGAGCTGTGGAAACATGCCCTTAAAGAACTCAAGAGTGCGGTGCCTTATGTCAAGAGTATTGAAGAAAAGATCTACCAGCCTCTGAAGTTGAGCTACGACAGGCTCCAGCCAAAGATGAAATCTTGCTTCCTCTTCTGTGCCTTATTTCCAGAGGATTACTCAATCGAAGTATCTGAGCTTGTGAGGTACTGGATTGCCGAAGGGTTCATTGATGAAACACAAAACTATAGCTACTTAATGAATCAAGGAATCACCTTGGTGGAGAATCTGAAAGACTCTTGCTTACTTGAAGAGGGTGCTCATGTTGACACAGTTAAGATGCATGATGTGGTTCGCGATTTTGCCATATGGGTCATGTCTTCCTCGCAAGATGATAGTCACTCTCTTGTCATGTCCGGTATAGGTTTGTGCGAGTTTCCACATGAGAAGTTCGTTCCTTCAATCCGAAGAGTTTCTTTGATGAACAATAAGCTTAAAAGGCTCTCAAATCAAGTGGTAAAGTGTGTTGAACTCTCAGCTTTGCTGCTACAAGGAAACTTTCACTTGAAGGAATTGCCTGAGGGGTTCTTGATATCTTTTCCAGCACTTCGAATTTTGAATCTAAGTGGGACATGCATAAGGTCGTTGCCCAACTCCCTCAACAAGCTTCATGAGCTAAGATCTCTCATCTTGAGAGACTGCTACTACCTTGAAGAAGTTCCTTCCCTTCTAGGGCTTGCAAAAATTCAAATTCTGGATCTTTGTGCCACTCGAATAAGGGAAACTCCAAGAGGGTTGGAAACTTTGAACAGCTTGAGACTACTTGACCTCTCCCGAACGCATCACCTCGAAAGCATTCCAGCAGGAATCATCCCACAGTTATCGAATTTAGAGGTTCTAGATATGACCCTTAGTCATTTCCACTGGGGCGTCCAAGGACAAACTCAAGAGGGGCAAGCAACACTTGAAGAGATTGCGCGCCTCCAACGTTTGTCGGTCCTCTCAATCAGAGTCGTATGTGTTCCACCTCTCTCCCCTGATTACAATTCCTGGATAGAAAGGTTAAAGAAATTCCAGTTGTTTATCGGTCCAACAGCAAACTCTTTACCTTCTAGACATGACAAGCGGAGAGTGACTATTAGTAGTCTCAATGTTTCAGAAGCATTCATTGGATGGTTGCTAGAGAATACAACTTCTCTAGTGATGAACCATTGCTGGGGTCTCAATGAGATGCTGGAGAACTTGGTAATCGATAGCACGAGTAGCTTCAACATGTTAAGATCTCTAACGGTAGAGGGTTTTGGTGGAAGTATAAGACCCGCTGGTGGATGTGTCGCACAGCTGGATCTTCTACCTAACCTTGAAGAGCTTCATCTGCGTCGTGTAAATCTGGGAACCATTAGAGAGCTCGTTGGTCACCTGGGGTTGAGATTTGAGACACTGAAACATCTAGAAATCAGCAGATGTAGCCAGCTCAAATGCCTTCTTTCATTTGGGAACTTCATCTGTTTCCTGCCGAACCTACAAGAGATACATGTTAGTTTCTGTGAAAGGCTTCAGGAGCTGTTTGACTATTTTCCAGGAGAAGTTCCAACCTCTGCTTCTGTGGTACCTGCTCTGCGTGTCATAAAACTAAGGAATCTTCCGCGGTTGAGGAGATTATGTAGCCAAGAAGAGTCATGGGGATGTCTGGAACATGTGGAAGTGATAAGTTGCAATCTTCTGAGGAATCTACCCATAAGTGCAAATGACGCTCATGGAGTCAAAGAAGTAAGAGGAGAAACACACTGGTGGAACAACTTAACTTGGGATGATAACACTACAAGAGAAACTCTTCAGCCTCGTTTCATAGCAGCTGGGAATATACCTACTGGCTCTCTTGGAATGTCTTGCTATCAGAGCTCCAACACAATTGAAGAAGCTTCTCCAATTTCTACTTTACAAGAATCTCAGGCCGAAGAGCTTCCTGTAGCTACGATGTAATCATGAACTTACAGAGGTGTGGATAATACTTGGCTCACTTGCAATATCTTGTCACCGGGGCTCCAGCTCAATCTAATAGAGAGATAAGAGGTTTCTCCAGTTTAGATAGAAGACCGAACGTCTGAGGAGCTTATGAAGGGACACTGTAATCCTCGAGTTGCAGAAAGTTTCAGGTTCAACAGGTGACCCTCACTTTGTCAAAAAGTTTTCAGGTTTGAGCAGTGAACCATGTTAGCCACTCTAGTTTAACCTGCTCGCATTTGCTAGGAGGCCTCAAAAGTGTCTGGTCTTCACAAAGGAGAATATTTAAGATGTCCGTTTTCTTACACTTTCATAAATTTCCTTTGTCAAACGTGGGTTTGCTGCTCTGGTCGACATACTTTGCAGAAAATCAAGAGCCACGAGAAGTCTCAAAAGGCTTGAGTCAAGAGCTTTCTTGTGCCAGGGACAGGGACAGGTCAGTATTAAGTCTTACGGTCCAGTTGGTGGACTTAAAAATATGTGTTTCATAATCAGTGATCGTTACACTAAACAGTAACAGGTTTGAAGTTGTTATACCTCAGGAATTCTCGGATAATTTTATTCTCCTTTTGTGTATTTGGTTTCTTGATTTATTCAGTTCCGTGCAATGAAAGTAAACATGAAATTTCGTTTTCTATACATGAAAGTATGTTTGTTACTGGAAACGTTAAAAGAATGTTCAAATTTTGCAAATAAAACGAAGAAATTTTATCTTTTTCATTAACCAAATAATCTTGTATACAGTAATTGGGTCAAACTTGATAGTTATTCATATTTGATAGATTTTAGTTATCATATACATGTTCATATAAAAAATAATTACGTGAGTTCAACTGATATAACATTTAATAAAACAATAATTAAGATATGTTAACTAGCCCATGAAAAATAAGGTATCTAACAATACATCATGAGTTCAACATATATTGGAGAACTGTGCCCCAAGAGGTAAAAATGCAATTAAATGTAGCTGTTAAATTTGATGAACGAACCAATAACTGTGGAACTAGTATAAAATGTCACCTTAAGTGTATACACGTGACTAATGAGTAATCAGGACGTCTGAGAGTAAGACAATTAAACGTTCAAACGATTATAAGAAAAGTCTGATAATGGTAGGTTAGTTAAATCCAATTATTTCCGCCATATCCATATCATGTACCCTCTAATCATATGTCATAAAGTCAGTTAAACCCGGTGATGTACAGGAGTAAGTTGCAGACAACAAAAAACCTAGTGGCCACTCATAACTTAAAATCATGTTTTGGTGCAGCTTTCTGTGATAATATACATGTTTTAGCCCATGGTTTGACTGGATCAAGTGTGGAAGGTACATTATGGTAGGAGAGATGAATGAGGAAGGTTTCTATTGTTGGTTCATTGTCTAACCGGTTTCGCTTTGGCAGTATACAATAGAACCTTCTAAATAAACAACTTGTAGGGGATACAAAAAGCTTTATTAATGGATTCTTTATAATCACTATGGCCTGATCAAAACTTCAAGCCTCTCACTGCTTGAGCCTCTGGTCCAAGGTAGGGAACCTAAAATTGATGGAAGCATCAATGGTTTGATAAATAATTTCATCAATACCATATTTATACTCAAATCCCAAGTCTCTTAACTTCTTTGAAGAAATCTTAGGCTTCATCAAACTTTGTCTCTCTTCCAAATCATCATCAACCCTATAAACCAAGAACAATAATTTTGTGAAAAGTTTTAGTCTAAAACAAAAGAAAAGAGTCGATAAAAGCATCTGAAGATTGTAAAATTTCAAAAACTTACTTATGAACTTTACATAGACACTCCTTAGAGAAGTGATTAAGCATCAACTCATGCATGTCAATATTATCAACACAACATATGTATTGACCTTCAGCTTTTGGTTCTTCCATCAGAAACAAATGCGCCATGCAAATATCTTCAATGTGTACCAAACCAATCGAACCCATTCTTTTGTTCACTGCTGATAGTATCGCAAACAACTTGGAGTCACCTAAAACCCAAAATGGTTTTGATATAATCCCCAACATTTTGAGTTATATATGATAATAACAAAAAAATACACACGCACCTGATATTGGAGACAAAAGAACTTGAAGGCTTGATGGGAGAGAAGGAGTAAGAAATGGACCCGAGACAGTAGTTGTAATAGCTGAAACAAGATCCATTCCTCTCTCTTTTGCATACCTAAATGCTTCTTCCTCTGATACTAGTTTCGATAGTACATAAACCTAGTCGTCCACACCAAGTCTAAAGTTATTTACAACGTGCCTAAATGAACTGTAATGATTTATACTATTGTAATGCTAGCATTTACCCATCCACTTGCTTTTGTTTTAAGTACATGATCAATGGGAGTCTTGCAAGTCTCATCTACGATTGATCTCCACTGTTCATTCTCATCTTTGGCTGTGAGGGTACTGATGGATGACGTGAAGACAACTCTCTTGACTGATTTTGACTTCAGACAAGAACCTAGTACGTTCCGTACGCCTTTTATCGCCGGGTCAACGACTTTGTTCTGGACATAACTGTCTGACATTCAAAACCAATACCACATCGATGAAACTTTTCCATTATTTACTACATTTTAAATTGACGTTTCACCATATCATGGTCAATGTTTCAGAGGATTATATTGGTCATATATAACATTCTAGTATTAGTACAAAACCGAAGATTTTGGTTTATAGCGGTTAACGCAATGTGAAAAGCTGAAAAAAAAAAACGGTACGTGCAACGAGAAGGTTGTACCTAGATTAACGTGATCCGGTGAGATATCAAACTCCATGGAAGCCGCGACATGGAACACGCCATCACAGCCCTTAACGGCGTCATCGAAGCTGCCTTCATCTTGAAGATCCGCTCGGAATAATCTAAGCCGTTCGTTTCCTCTCCACTTGGATTTTAAATATTGAGATTTTGCTGTCAGAGGAAGAAGCTATTAGGTTAACTCTGATTACTTCAAAGCTATTTTTCAAATCAGTCCAACTTTGAGTCTGATTAACCAATTCGTCCATAATTATTCTGAAACGCTCTGTAAAATATCTAAGATTTGAAGTTTCAAAAAAAAAGTATCTAAGATTTGATATAATTAAATTAACAAATTAACACTTCATAAATTTAACAAATAATTTCAGAGCCATGCAAAAACTTATATGATACCAACCGAATAGTTTCAAGAAATTGAAATTAGTTTCTGTTTTTCCGTAAACAAGAGAGTACCAAGATCTCTGAGAGTGGCGTGAACTGTGTAGCCTCTTTCGAGAAGAGACTTAACCAACCAAGAACCGATGTATCCACTGGCACCCGTTACGCAATACGTCGTCGCTTTTCCTTCCTCTCCGTTCAGCTCCATTGTCTCTCTCGCTTTCCTCTCCGAAAGCCAAAGTGGGTTTAGAGAGTTAATTATTAATTTTTGGCTTGTAACGATACCACCACCGTCTTTTGTCTGTGCTATTTTAATATTGCATGTTTGTTTCTTTCTGGTTTGGTGTTAACTTTTTTGTATTTTATAACAAAATTGTGTTTTCCAAAATCTGACGTTCGGAAAACTACGAGACAACCCCATTTTTTATTTCTTTTTGGCATTTTATGACATTTGGTAAGATAAGATTATTGTATCACTGGTGTTGTTATCACAGTGCATTTTGATATATATGAAGAAGAGAAGGTAAAAAAGATAGAACATACATCACTGGATAAGACAGAAGAAGAGTGAAATATTAAAAACAGTTAGCTAGCTGTAGAAAACAGCTACTTGTGCAGGTTTTTTAATTTTTGGCTCCTGACTTTGTTGCTTCCATTTATCTCGACGCCGTAGATTATGAATAACACCAGTCATGGAGCCTCATTTCCATCCAACTCTTGTGTCTTTCTAAGCGCTTTTGAAGAACTTCCACATCAAATAGGAAGGCTTCCAAGACATTGTTGGAATACTAAGATGGGCTGGGCCACAGATCCACACTTTACCCATCAATGGAATAATCATCTCGCAAACATCATAAGCAGTATACAATTTGTAGTTCTACAAAAAATCTTTAATATTTAATACTATGTAACTATATAGCTTATCGGTTTTATAACAATATTTATCTACGGATACGCCAGCCTACGTGATTAAAACGACAAAAACATGCAATCTTTGGATGCAAAGTGTGAAACCCCGCGTTTCTGCGGATCAATAATTTACAACTCATTTTCGTTATCTGCTAGATGAATTTATATGTATAGATATAATAATGTTTGTATACGTATTCGCATCTAAACTAGCATGATACTGTGATACAAGTAATTGTTGACATAATTCTTTTTTTTATAATAACTATTCTTGTCGACATGATGAAATGGTGGGTAGTGTCTGGCAGAGGCGAATTTAGAGAACATATTCAATGGGCGCATTATTTGTAACAAAATTTTACAATGTATGAAAAAGATTTGAACTCAAGATATGCATATATAGGCTGAGTTTTGCCATCTGTTCTACCAAAATTTTAATGTTTTGTCTATAAAATTGTGAATATCAATATAGTTATGGGTACACTTGCCACCACTACTCATAAGGTGGCTTCGCCCTGTTTGGTGAATAAAAAAGAGAAAGTTGGGTATTACATAGACACAAACCGCTTCACACATACAAAGATGGTATGGTAAGAACAATAAGGTGATCTTTGATTTCTGCGTGATAATGTTGTTAGCATCTTTGATTTCTGCGTGATAATTTTTGGAAACTTTGATTTCTGCTTGATAATATATTTTATTTATACGAAGTTCGAGTTATGCTCCTATATTTTCTTCCAATTAATCAAAACCGTTAGTAATGGTCAGATATAAAACACATGCTACTAACTACGAATGATTTACACCAAAAAACTAAGAATATGATTTGAACTGCATAGTTAAATGACCATAAGAATATGACAAATTTACAAGTAAAATTACGAGTCGTACTTCAAACTAATTTTCCAAAGCATTTCTAAGTACGACATTGATGTGAAATAAGCTGCGAATATAAATAACAGTAGATGTCTCAGCTATTATACATAAGGCTTTAGAATGTCTAATTGTGTTAACCTCTTTGTGACCCATCTTGTCAACTTTATTTTAGACACATGAATTTTATCCTAGCCTAAGGCAATCAAGTTTATGGCTAATTTTTCCTAAGTTTATAAGACCATCTCCAGCCATAGACATGGTGTTTGAGTTCTAAATTAATTTTTTAATTGAAATTAATAAAATCAAAATTTTAGATACTTGCTTAATTTCAACCCTTCTAATGGTAGAACCAACTAATAGTTCTAAATTTCAACCCCTTTTTTTATACACTCACCAATTGATTGACACGTTTCTTTTGGATACACTTCCAAAACATCTAAAGTTAGAGACACTTCTAAGTATCTTTTATATTTTTGATTTAATTAAAACACAATTAATTAGATGGATACTTGGTTGGAAGTAGGTTAGATACCCCTTTGGAGTTGCTCTAAGTACTTAGTGGGAGATAAAGTTAACTAATCATGGCTGACAGAAAATATCAAATATTTTGACTGTAATGAAATTAGGCCCTAGATGAAATATTACAAAAGGTGAAACCGACACACTCATTTTCTTGGTTAGTAGCATGTGTTTTATATTTGTGCCCATCCATTCTGTTGGTTGTGTTGTCTTAAAAGTATTCTTATTTACTTATCATATGGTCTTAATTTTAGTTATTTTAATAAAACCTTTTCTCTATATAGTCTGTACAAAGAAGTTCTCAAGTCTGTGGGTCTCTTCTCTTACCAAATGAATTCATGAAAAAATAAACATTTATCACATTAATGAAATATTTTTTTTTTTTTGTAAACTACACATTAATGAAATATTTGTAGTATATTTTATAAATATTGTTATGAACATATAAAATGAAGCCACGAACAAATAAAACTATAAGATCGGATTACTAGAAAGTTCGAAACTAGGCACATTCCATTATGTTCCCACATAACCGTAGATGTCGAGTGATGTTTAACCATCATTTGGCATTATCGATAGTCAAGATGGACTGGTTTATTTTGTAAGATTTGGAATAAAATACTGTCCAAGTCTTTAGTATAGGAACGAGATGACCGTGCAGTGATATGCAACTGTGAACAATTCAGCATTTGCTTGACTTGAAAGCTCTTTCATGCCAAAAAACATATATAATTTCGGGAAATAATTAAAACAGGGAAAAACAATGAATAGATTAAACACAAATCTTAAATTACTATACATATTTAAAAAAAAATTATAGAAAATTATCCACATCTACTTTGGTCAAAAACTTCCGGATAATCCTAACTAAGCAATCATCGTAATAACTGTATGAGAATTAGCTCTCAAAAAAAATTATAACAGTATGAGAATGCATTCATTACTATAACTCTTGAGGAGAAAATGAGACTTCAAGAGAAAGAAATCAATAATGGAGTAGTGAAAACAAACGAGAGAAGACATGAACCTCAAATTGTCAATGCTTCTTTCAATCTCAAGAGCTTTTGTCTTGTTTTAGTGGGCTACTTTAATAGTTACCACTAAAAACGTCAAAAGATAAGGATAAAACTGAACATTTCAATTGACTTTTTGATCAAATAAATATGGGTATCACCATAAACATTTCACTTTCTCCTCCACGAACGATCTATTTCAAAATCAACAAATGATTTCATGATATGACATCACATCAAGTAATAATTTTAAATAAAGTTACTTGTTTTCAAAAAGACTAATTAAAGTTACTTGTTTCCGGAAAAATTTTGAGACCAGATTAATGAAATCGTAAAAGAAAAAAGACAGTTCACGTAGATCATTTTTAGCTTTCTCAGCAAATTTAGACAAGTAACAAACTGTCAATGTTGTCGATGTCCACTGGTAATAAATATTAAATACTAGTAAACGATAATGTTTTTTTATTATTGTATGGTTATATGAAACAAATAGAAGTCCATTTTATTTACTGAATGTCCAAAACACTTAAAACATGTTGAAAACGAAACTACCTTACAGCAACATTATCGAGGGTTTTGGTTTGGTCCTTAAGGGGAGAGTATCCACAAAAACACCAAAACCGAACGGAGAAGTCGCTAAATAAGAGGCGTTTTAGTTTGGTCCTTGTACTGTTCGCGGATTCCACTAACACGTGGCGGTTCGCGATTGGTTCGTTTTTAATTTTTTTTTAATCGGACAAAAAGAGAAAAAAAAAATTAAGAACCCCTATCCATAATGTTGCTCTTAGAGCTATCCCGTTACAAAGTTCTATAAATAAATCTTAAAATGAAAATAACATATTCAAATGGATTTCTTTTTGTTTAGATACTCTATAAAAGTTCAACAATGAAGATTTAAGTTATGTGGATAAAAATGTCTAATCAACCTATTTTACTTAAAATAATTCCCCTCCATTTTCCTTGTTAGAAAGCACAATTTCTAATTTTATTAACTAATCTATTATTTTTTCTTTCAAAATGTATTTTTTTTTAATGGTTTGCAACTAATCTATTATTTAACACATATAAATTCTTTATCCTGAACAAACGAATAATTGGTCATCTATGTAACTCTAAATAGTTTCTTTGATAAAAAAATATAAATAGTATGATTATCTGCGTATATTTTTCTAAGTTAATAAGAGTAATGAAATCAAAGAAAACGGAATCTATAATCCTTTTTCAAGCTCGATATTTGTTTTTTTCTATAATCTTAAAGAGCTAAAGTGGTTTAGGAAAAGAATCGACCAAGATCAACTAATAAAAAAAGTTGAGTTGCAATGGAATGGCTCCTTCATTAAGTAATGATCTGTCTATTTATTTATTTATAAGAACAATGCTTAAACTAAAGAAAGATTAAATGATTATATTATACACACATGCACAAAGATCTACAGATTCATCAAAAGATGAGATAATATCTTAAAACACACTGCCTCCATGACTCTTCTGGACTGTCAAAGCATAGCCACTTCATGTGGTTTCGAAACCATTAGTTCCCTAACCAATCAACTTTCGTTAATGTACCTTTGTTCATCCACCGTCCCTTGAAAGTATATTTTATTTTAAGTTATAAATTCTTCATGAGTTTACAATTACACTCTATTTAACGTCTTCGTCAGACACGATCATCCTTTTGCGATGCGTATATGGTGAAACAAACTAAAAGGGTTTAAATCTATTAGTTAGTAGGAACTACTGTTAGCTCCCACCATATCTAAACACCAAACGTAAAAACTGCATAAAAAATTGGTTCATTCATTTTTTGGTGAAATATCAGTTATATATGCTGTTTATACATGTAAAATGTTGATGACAAAAAAATAATAGATGTAAAATGTTATCATTTTTTCCAAAAAGAACTTCCTCTCTCATTTTAATTAAAGACATAGTTTATCATCATTTTAATTGAAGACATAATTGACATAAGTTTCTTCCATTACATTAGTATAGCAGATAGCTTGTACTTTAACAACTTAACATGACTGTATCTTGAGAGCTAGTATTGCATATGCTGCTCTACTTGTTTTAATTTCATATATATATATACGCAGTAAATTTGCGGTTGCTCGAATTTTTTTTTTTGCTAAAAAGGTTTTAACCCTTTAAAAAAAAAAGATAACAAAAAAAAAGAATGTAGTTGAGGACTTAAACTTCGAGCATATCACACTATAATAGGCTCATACTAAGTAATTAAGTCATCTTCAAGATTCAACGAAATAACATACACTTTTGTAACATTATTCTTTGAAGTAGGGCAAATCCGATGATACGATCTGAGGAAGAAAGCTCTTTTTGATATTTTATAAAAGCACTCTTTTAGATTAAAGTTGATAGAAAAATGAGATATGTAGAAAAAGAAAACCTCGGAGATAATATCGGAAAGTTAACGTCAAAGGTGTTAATATTAGACTGTCGATGTCTCCTGCCGACGGCACAACCTTCCGCATATTAACAGCAAAACGAAAACTGCAAAAGAGTGTGGAAAGAGTGTGAGACTGTGAGTGTACGGATTTCTTTTAGAATACTCAAAATCCAAAAAACATACACGCTTTCTCAGCTTTGGATATGACACATACGCGCATGATTTTCGGTGGGGAAACATGTTGGGATATTACGTGTAACAACCAAAAGAAATTATAAAAGTAAAGATCATTAATCATCTAGATAACCACAAAATGTTGATATGCATAATATTAGCCATTTAAACAAGGAGAGTATTTAAGTCCAAGAGTTCGAATCACTCAAGACATGAACTTTGGTATGGTGTAACCTTTGAAATTAGTAAAATTTCAGTAAAAGATTAAACATGCAAAAATAGGAGTTCGAATCTAGTATAGAACTGACTGAATGTTAGGACAATTTTAACCTATCTCTGGTATCTGGAAATGGCGACTGATCGTTAAGATTCGTGGGTCTTTTGCATTTAAACCATACTAGGGTTTTCCGGGCTACGCCCGGATTTTTTTCTATAATATTAGTTTAATTTTTATATTTATATTTTAAAATCGAACAAATATGATATACACTGAAACTTGTTATAGAATTATAAACATTATAGAATTATAAACATAAATACAAATTTAAAAATATTTGAAATATTTTGTTGTGTTTTATTGGAGTTTTATGTAGAATATTAGTAAGATTAATAAAAAGTTAACTAAATTATAAATTAAGATCTATATATATTCTTTATCTTAGTTATTTATTTTGACCGGGCGTAGCCCGGGTTTATACAAATATCATTATATTTAATATACATGACACATGTATTAAGAAATTCCCTAAACCTTAGTTAATATCCAGAAAATTAAGCATTTGGACTCTCAAAATTATAAGTGGTCTTTTATGCTAAGTAAGTGTTGATCTGCATACTGGGCAGGTTAAGATGATCTTGATCCAGTCTAAAATGCATTGGTGATGATATGAATGGTTCAATGGTAGTAAGAAACGGAAAAATTGTAGTTAGAAATGTGTATCCCGACATGTGGGACAATTAGGCTATGGCGAATCCACTCCACGATGCATAGGTGATGATATATGTGGTTGCAACTCAGTGAGTTTACATCACCACTTCCAATGAATTTGTCCCGGCAGATGGAGCACACTTTGTCAGCATCCTCCGGAATGGGTTCTCTTATACTATATAAATTATTTTTGTTTGAACTTGGATTTAAATATATGAATGGAGTGATTATTTGGCATTACTGAATTTTTTTTTATTTAAAAAAAAAATCATTTGTGCTATGCTCACTGCTAGATAACATGTATCATAAACTGATATATTCACTGGTACTAAACCAATACTCAATCCAAAATCTTGGTTGGATAATATTTTCACCTGAATTATGATAAATATAGTTTAATTTTTTATTTTGGACATCTAATACAGATGTAATCAATATATTGTTTTTTGATAGTAAGAAAAGTGGTATTTTTAATTTTTATATTTGGGATCGGAATAGATTTCACTGCAATGTATTTTACCCTTATTTCTTATTTTTTAATTTCCTTTTTCTGTCCTAGCTTAATTGGGTTTGATTAATATTTATAATGTATATAACTTCATCTCCTCAAGAGTTTATACAAATTTTAAAGTAAAAGTTACAGATTTTACTTTAAATATTACAGATTTCTTCGAATACTACCAACGGTTGCATACATTTAGTATTTACTCTGTGGAGTTGTTGACCAATTTTAAAATTATTTTAAAAAATTATTTTACACTTGTTTAAATTATTTTAAAAAATTGGCGACCAAAAAATTATTTTAGACGTTATTTCCACATTTGTATTTGTGTATTTGTATTTGTGGTCGAGTAAATTTATAAACAATGGAGAAGACAAAGGCCACAAATCTCATCTAAAATTCGAAAAGCATCAGTTCTAATGAAACTAAGATGATCAAACATTGAACTCAAAGAAAGAGATCATTGTACATAGTATAGCCAACACAGATCATAAGAAAGATAGTCAATGATGCAAAGATAAAGTCTGAAATTGGAAAAAAACCAAGCATAGAGTTTTAGTATCCATAAAACCACCACTTAACACACCTTAGCCACATTTGGCTCGCTTGGGATCTTCTGCCTCAACATTATCAGCAGCTCTTTTCACTTCCTGACCATCAGATTCTTTAAAACATGTAGAAGGATCATCCTCAGCAACTCCCTTTTGCAAAGGTCCCTGGGCATCTGGTACAATCACATTTCCTACTAAATTACCTTCAAGTTCTGGAACTTCTGGAGTGAGCACCTTTGTCACAGTCAAAGTTTGGGTCTTGCCAGTCAAATTGTGAGTTGCTATCTTCACAATGAATATGCGAGTCTGTCTTATGGAATCGATCAGAGCTTGAGGCACCAGAACCAAATGATCATCTCCTACATTCTCATTGGCCTAACATACATTTAAACAATTATTACTATATATTACTAACTATATGGGGGAGAAGACAGTTTCAAATAACAAAGAGAGGCTGGTTTGCAACTACCTCGAAATAACTCTCAACCAACTCATAAGCTTTCCTTCCAGTCAACTCATGACCAACATCACCAAGGAGAACAAAAGACGCCTGATCATCATTATCATACACAGAGATCCTGGCTAAGTACTTGGGTCATGAGCAGATTATCAATGAATGCATTGAAGTATGAGTGTAAGTAAATCAGAGCCACTTACTGTGCAACACCAACAATATCGCTTTTCCCACATTTTTTACACATAAGGGTGGTAGGCCCTTTGGTTGCCTTAGTGTGGCACACACTACATCCTATGTAATACCATGCTGAACCGTGCGCAACATCACCAATGATTGCTATGCACTCGAACCAAGCAACCTGCAAAATGTTAAACAATTAAATGAGAAACTATGACTATCATATTGAATGTGTTATTCATTGGTACTGTACGATCTTGGCAACTTCTTGCTTCATAAAGGAAAAGAGCTCGCCTATAGTCACTGTCTCAGTCTTAGTGACAACGACTGCATCAACTCTGTTAGCAACAGCTAAGTTCGAGGTCAACCTGAGCAAACATCCAAACATCAAATACAATGATGGAATAACAACGAACAACATTTAATAAAAGAATGCTTACCAAGTGAGATAATCACGGGTTGCTTGGACATCACTGTCCAAAAATACACGTGATGACGTCATAGAGGAGAGAGCTAGGGCACCTATAACAGATCCAATGTTATAATACATAGTCAAAATTTGATGTAAAATGAGATGTAGAATATAATGTATATCTCTAATATTTGTTATCTCAGAAACTATCGGTTCACTCATAGCTAATAAGCGCCAATTTCTATCAAATGCAGTCATATTATTTAAAGCTAACATAACCAGATAGATTCTTTAACCATCCTATGTACTTCTTAAACAATAAGAAAAGTTGATAATACGAACCTCCAAATTGTTTCGGGTTTAAGGTGGTGACTAAAATAACACGTGCAGTTCCTTCAGATGCTTTAATTTTTTCACTAAAGTCAAAGGCAGCCTTGTCCCATAGGTGCAACTTCATCACCGGACCACTACAACATCCAAAACTCGTGTGATCAGAGAGACAAACGGATGGATGAATTAACCAAAATGAAAAGTAAAAAAGATATAGATTAGCTTACTCATGTGTTTGAACATGAAGCAGAACTCGGCGGGATGAAGATATCTTAGCATCATCTAGCACGATACTGTCACTGAGAACCTGCTCATTCACAAGTTTGATGTGGCCAACATAATCTGCAAAATAAAACAATCAAACTCAAAGCTTTATATCTTATAACCCAGCAACGAAATCTAAAAATGTAAGTCTGGATCAAAACATAATCATAGCCAACAATGTTGAATATATTTGATCGAATGAAAACACATCATCTAAGATTAGATTAAACATTATCCTATACGCAGTGAGGACTTACCATAAAGATCCCCTCTCAAGTCGCTGGCAGCATTGAACTCCTCATATCCACGGAACCGGAAACGGTCCTCAGGGAAACAAACCAAATTGTCCTCTAGATCAGAGAGGACAAAAGTCGATGAGAAGATGATGGTGACACTTGGGTCGGCTACCCGATACAAAGTCTGGTTATTAGACCCGAAAAAACTGTTGAGCCTGTAAATGCCACCAGCTTTCATGTGTGGCAAATAAGTCTCTATCTTCCCAGCTGGGATGAAGCCCTGGATAACAGTTTCCAGTTAACAACATTAAAGAAATTAAATCAGAAATGCTAGAGAAGAAATCTTAGAAAAATAAACAAAAATTAAAGATATATAACCCGCAGTGCATCACAACAAATTTATATTTATGGTACTATCAACAATATCAAACACTTGTTATGAATTCATTAAAAGAACAAAAGAATAAATCTATAATTTGGATCTAAAATGATTTATCAACATCTCGGCTAAACATTTTTTAAACTAAACTGTAATAAAGAATACATTTTATACCTCTTGGTCGATGAAAAGCATCTCGAGACCAAAAATCACCTTCGTCAGAACATTTCGAGCTTCCCAAAAATAGATCAACCGAAACCTCAATTTGCCTTGATTAGATCCGAATTTCACATCTTTGAAACCATCACTTCCCCAACATCGGCGGAGACAATGGCTTTTCTCCTGACGCCAGATGAGACAGCGGCTTTGCCTCTAACGCCTGAAGAGACACCGGTCTTCGTGGTCTGAATGATCGTACCTGCAGATGAATATGAACGTTGCCATCATCAAAAAAGGAAACTCAACTCTGTACCACAATTTCATATGCTTTTTTAATTTCTGAATAATCAAATATAACTATTATAAAAAATATATATTGTTCATCTCATTGTCTTAAATCACAAAGTTTCAGACTCTATAATTTTTTTTTGGCAATCAAACGGACTATATAATTGGACAACGAAACGATACTGGTTCTTACCATTGGGGTTCTTGCCGATGGGTTTAGTCAGACCGGAGGAGACCGACGTCTGGCCTTTGGCTGTCTTCGAGTGGGGATCGCCGATCGAGAGGCCGGAAGATACATAAGGTGTACTGGTGGGCTTGATCGGTCCGGGAAAAGAGTCAGCCTCAACGCCTTTTGGTTTCTCCGAGCGGGAATCACCAGATAACGTGGATTTTCCGTTGGAACTCATTGCAATTGTGATGTACGAATGAGAATATAGAACGAAGTTTGATCGAAATAAAACTCCGATCGAGAGTTTTATAACTAAAATCTGAATGAGAAGAGGAAAGCGAATCCATAAATGAGAGTTAAGGGAGATAAAATAGAGGGTGTATTGATTGTTCCAGGATCAAATCGCGAAACAGAACGAAGAATAGGAAGAGCAAAGGGTCCCGAATCGATCGAGGAACGTGAATCGGAACGAAGATGAGGAAGAGCAAAGGGTCCCGTATCGATCGAGAAAATTAGGGTTTGAAGATATGAGGAAGAGCGAGCTCGAATCGGCATTTTCTCGAGTCTCTGTCTCTCAAATACGCTGGGCTTCATGGCCCAAACTCATAACACAGCATTTTCTCGGGTTTCTGTCTCTCAAATAAGAGGGGCTTCATGGCCCAAACTCATAACACGAAAGTTTTTAAAAACGCAAAGCCCAGCTAACGTGTCAAAATGTTATAACGTGATTGGTCGATTTTCTTATCCGACGTGACGTCTTATCTCATCAGTATATTGGCCTTTTATTACTTGTGGGATTTATATCGCTTTTTTGAAAATGTCGTAAAGCTAAAACACGTTTGATGTTTGAAAATTCAATTTCCACCGAACACCATTATATTTGGAGGCAAATGAAATAAAGTACGAATTTTCGAGTCTTTGTGATAGATATACACATACTTTATAGTCGAGCACGTACCAAAGTATTTGACTCCTTGATACAAAGACGAAACTAAGATTGTTACGCTAAATATATATGCACACGTCTGCGTACGAGTTAATTTGTTAGGCACCGATTCTAAACCCTATCCGATTATCAGCCATTGGATTTTTCTTTTCTTTTTTTCTTTTCCATTTCATGTACCACTAAAATGATAATTTTACGATGGTTATTATTTTGCTTTTAAGCCGTATTCCGTTATTAATACACAGGTGCTAACAAAGCATGGTATTGTGGGGATTTTTTTTAAATTAGATATCTTATAGCTTTATCTATTAAGAGACGATATTTTCTTTATCACGAATCATCAGTTATATACCATAAAGATTTTATTTGTAATGTTGAGAAATTATTTTCCTTTTGCAGCTATCTAGGATGGGGTGCCGAAGGCAGGGCGAGTGGACACTAATATCTTACGTAGGCGTACGTTATTCTTTGTATACAGTCAAGTAATACGATCGATTGACTTCTTCTCTAGAATATAAAAGCCGTTTCCGACGAAAATCAATATAGTAAAAAATGTCTAAAAGTATATATGTTTGCTACTTACCTAACTGCAACATTTAGAATTTGAAACGTCAAATATTAAAACCCCAAAATAGAATCTGAACACTAAACAAAATTAATTGCATTTAATTTAATAATGATCTATATTATCGTTGGTGTAGTTTATTATAAAGTTTCACGTTGGTTGTGTTTTATCCAAAGAAAGAAACTGAAATCTCCAAAAGAAAGACGTTCACACCCAACAAAATTTTGAAATAAAACTCATTCGATTTACATGGATAATAATGAACAAAACAGTTTGATCCCGCAAAATAAAATAAAAATATATCGGTTAAAAAATAAACAACGTGAAGGCACCAAACTCGTACAACAGCAAAAGTTCTGTACACGTGTCAACCTATCAAGTGTGTTATCCAGCTGTCTGGTCCCCCCCTCTCGAATGCTTCTCGCCGTGATGATAACGTTCCGTCTCAAAATGACGCCGTTTTGAGAGATGGGTTTAATATTTGTTAGCTTAGGGTATTAAAAAGGGTTAAAGTTGGTTTGCCGGCGATTCGTGGGACATCACGTAGCGGATTAACCGGATATTGCTGGTTTGAGAGAGCTGGTCAAACCGAGTAAAACCCCGTTATAAAATCCGTGCCCCCATCTCTCATGCCTTGTTGTTATGGATGTACACTTATTTAAATGTCATGTATACTTTTTTATATTCTAATGTCTAGTCTGATTGAGATAGCTAGTTAATGGATTTAATTACATGTTTTGTACATGATTTCTGGGTGATTTGAGCATGTTTGTATACTGGATGACTGATTTGAGTATTTTAGTTGCGAAAATAAAATATACTAGACTCAGTATTGCATCGAACCATTTAACTATTAGTTAGTCACATTATTATTGTAATATAAGTTCGTTAATCCGCATAATCTTGCATACCAAATATACAATGCAATTATTGATGGATAAAAAATCAATAACGGCTGTAAAAGTAAACGGTGATATTTTTCCTTTGCCTTTACGAAAGTAATACATCTCCTTTTGCCATAGAACCATTATTTTTGTAAAGTGATTTTCCTTTATAGAACCATTATTTTGTAAAGTGATTTTCTTAACGACAATGCAAACAACGTACGTACCAATGGTCTATTACAAAATTCTTACAAGTATATGCCAATATGTCAAAATCTATATCTTTTCTTAACATAAAGTCTAAATCTTCACAACAGTTAGAGTCGTACATGTAATTATAATTCTTCATAAAAGTGTTTATATTACATTTGTTTTTTCCAAAAGTAAATATCCAAAGTGCAAGTAAGTATATGAATTGCAGAGTACTACTCATAAAAGTTCTAATTATATAGCGATAGATGTCCCATGACATGTTACAGCAAATGACGATTATACCCTTCATCTTCCTCAACGTCCATTGCCTAGTTTCACCTTCCTTTCATTCTCCTCCTCTATATATATCAACACTTGTCTTTCCTTCTTCCTCACACACTAAAAGCTCCTAACAAACATAAGCTTATCTCCTTCTCACCCATCTCAAAATTTTGGCAGCTTCTCTCTGAAACCAAACCATGCCTGAGGCACCAAAGTATGAATCTTTAGATGCTTTCGATCTGACCCTCGACGAGAAGAACAAGAGGAAACTTCAGTTAATCGAGGAACTGACCTCAAACGCCGACCAAGTCCAGAGACGTGTCTTGGAGGAGATCTTGACCCGTAATGCTGACGTGGAGTATCTCAGGCGTCATGACCTCAACGGTCGCACAGACCGAGAGACTTTCAAGAACGTGATGCCTGTTATAACCTACGAGGATATTCAGCCTGAGATCAACAGGATCGCTAATGGTGATAAGTCCCCTATCCTCTCTTCAAAGCCCATCTCCGAGTTCCTCACCAGGTTCGTTATTAACATTCTCTCTTATTATTCAAGATGCTCTGTTTTTGCTCTGTTTTTGCTCTGTTTTACTCTGTTTTTGCTCTGTTTTCAAGAGCCTTACAAGATTTTTATATGCTCTTTGACAGCTCTGGGACATCTGGTGGGGAGAGGAAGCTAATGCCGACAATCGAAGAAGAGCTAGACAGGAGATCACTTCTCTACAGTTTCTTGATGCCTGTGATGAGCCAGTTCATTCCTGGCCTCGACAAAGGCAAAGGAATGTATTTCTTGTTCGTCAAGTCTGAATCCAAGACACCAGGAGGCCTACCTGCTCGTCCCGTCTTAACCAGTTACTACAAATCTTCCCATTTCAAAGAAAGACCATTTGACCCATACACCGATTACACAAGCCCCAACGAGACCATCCTTTGCCCTGACTCCTACCAGAGCATGTACTCTCAGATGCTTTGTGGCTTATGCCAACACCAGGAGGTTCTTCGAGTCGGTGCCGTTTTCGCCTCTGGTTTCATCAGAGCTATCAAGTTTCTTGAGAAGCACTGGACCGAGCTGGTCCGTGACATCAGAACCGGTACCTTAAGCTCCCTGATCACTGATCCTTCAGTGCGTGAGGCGGTCGCCAAGATCCTTAAACCGAGTCCAAAACTCGCAGATTTTGTTGAATCCGAGTGTAAGAAGAAGTCTTGGCAAGGGATTATCACTAGGTTGTGGCCTAACACGAAGTATGTGGATGTGATTGTGACAGGGACAATGTCTCAGTACATTCCAACTTTGGATTACTACAGCAATGGCTTGCCTCTTGTCTGCACAATGTATGCTTCTTCCGAGTGTTACTTTGGTGTGAACCTAAGGCCACTTTGCAAACCCAGCGACGTCTCTTACACGCTCATACCGACCATGGCTTATTTCGAGTTCTTGCCTGTTTATAGAAACACAGGTGTTACTAACTCCATCAATCTACCTAAAGCACTCACGGAGAAAGAGCAACAAGAGCTTGTTGATCTTGTTGATGTTAAGCTTGGTCAGGAGTACGAACTCGTTGTCACCACTTATGCCGGTAAGAAAATTAAAAATATTCCATAATAGCATTTTTTCCTAAAAAATAAATAAATAGCATTCATGGGAAAAATTCTCAAAATACATTTATTAGAAGTTACAAAAAGATATTTTATATTCAATTTTATGGCTTAATATTATGGTTTAGAGTTTAGCATTGAAAAGTAAAAGTTAGGATAAAGTTGAGAATTTGGAATAATTTAGTCATTTTTGCTGTTTTAGTGATTTTTTTTATATTGTATGCTATTTTTGTTATAATTGTGTTTTAGGATATCTAAAAAAATTGCCCTAAGAAAATAGATAATAACAAAAAAAAAAAAAAATTTACACTTTTAAGGGTTTAGTCTTATATTTGTGTGCTTTGTGAATCTGTTGCAGGACTTTGTAGATACCGAGTTGGTGATTTGTTGAGAGTGACTGGATTCAAGAACAAAGCACCTCAATTCAGTTTCATCTGCCGCAAGAATGTCGTCTTGAGCATAGATTCCGACAAGACCGACGAAGTTGAGCTTCAGAACGCGGTGAAGAACGCAATGACACACCTCGTCCCATTCGATGCCTCACTCTCTGAATACACAAGCTATGCGGATACAAGTTCTATCCCTGGCCATTATGTCTTGTTCTGGGAGCTATGTTTGGATGGAAACACACCAATCCCTCCTTCTGTCTTTGAGGATTGCTGCCTAGCCGTGGAAGAGTCGTTCAACTCTGTTTATAGACAAGGAAGGGTTAGTGACAAGTCCATAGGCCCACTCGAGATCAAGATTGTTGAGCCGGGGACATTTGATAAGCTCATGGATTACGCGATCAGCTTGGGAGCATCTATTAATCAGTATAAGACGCCTAGATGCGTGAAGTTTGCTCCAATTATTGAGCTGTTGAACTCGAGAGTTGTTGATAGTTACTTCAGCCCCAAGTGTCCTAAATGGGTCCCTGGTCATAAACAGTGGGGAAGTAACTAAGATGGAATCAGGAACCGTGAAGAGATAGTCTTTGAAGTAGAAGGTTTGGGACTTGCAAAGGATATCTCATGTCTCTCTAATCTTGATCTTAGTTTAGTTTTTGTTTTTTTTGTTGGTATTTTTTATGCATAGTCCCTTTGGTTTTGAAAACCAGTTGTACAAAAGCAAATCATGTTTCTCCAAGCAGCTCTCTGTCCTCTCTCCATCACTTTCTTGAGCCTCTAAACTTTATATTTGAGTGATTAATTGGCTGGATCCTTTACCGTTAACAACGGTAAATAGCAATGTGCTAAGTTAATTTTGTTAAAAGAAGAAAACCAATCTCTGATAACAACACTATGACCACTGTTTGTGTTGGGTTTCTGTTAAAACAAAAGCAAAATCATGGATGAATTGAAAAAAAAAAATAGTTTGAGCACAAAGGAAAACTTCAAACTTTTACTTGTAGATAACTGATGATTGTTTATTAAATATAGTTTGTAGTCACTAACCTAATGAAACTACTTTTTAATCTTGAGACATAATATAGTCTTTTCTACATATGAGAGATAATACTACTTAAAATCGTAAAATATGCCATAATTGATATCGTATAACTTAGCTCTTTGAGCATGATCAGAAGGAACGTACGTAGACGCATCCACAACTAAATAACCTCCCGTAATTTTCATATATTAGTATTATCATCTTGAAAGCAGCAATAAGTATTAAAGAGAAGATAGATACATTCAAGTCTAGATACAAGTGTTCCCTAAGTAAGGATCAAAGACAACTACACTGGCCTCGAATTAATGCTACGTTGGCAGGTCCTTTTTAGTGACATATAAACAACCCATCAATTCACATATGTTATTTTTATAATTAAAAACTTTAAGTTGCAAAAGATTTACAAAAGCCTTCACAGAGTCAACTACGCGACCTTCAAACCGGAGTTGTTGCATGAAGACCCAACCATCCCGAAGTTTTTTACCTCTTATCCGATGTTTGCTCACACACGTTCTAGTTGAACAAGTGCGATGATTGTATGCTTAGATCTCCTTCGGTTACAAATTATTGGACTCGACACGGTAATTTTGAGCTCCGAGGTTTAGACCCAATTAAATCATCATCTCTGTCATCAAACTTCATCCTCAGAGCCTCTTTGGAGGCAAAGCTAGAGCTTGAGATTCACCTAATCTCTTCGGTAAGCCTTGTTGAGGTTAAAGCTGATTGTGCTTGTTTCAGATTCATATCAAGTCAGATAGGACTTTGTACTCTCAATGTTGCCTACGGTTCTGGAGCTCCTCACCTAAAGTTATTGCCAGTCAACATTCCAACCTCTTCTTATAGGTGTATCAACATCGTTTTCGACTATCAATTGTTCTTTCGAACAATCGCCATGGGAACAAAAGTGGCGTTTCCCTTTGAGTTTTTTCATTTCGCTGAGTTTGACTCGCCCTTAAATAGTTCTATCTTTAGTTGTTTTGTAATGTTTTGTAATGTTTTATAACTTCAATTTACCGTCGAGCATGTCTCCGGAATCTTTTGGTTCAGTCGTAAACTTTCATGGTTTTTGAGCTTTTTAATATAAGTTTGGTGTTACAAAAAAAAAAAACTTTTAAGTTGCATACCATTCTCTTTCTCTGTAAGCATCCCTCAAAACTTTGTCTGCATTTGTATCCAAAACAATATTTTATTATTCGATGCAAGTCGGTATCTGTGGCCTGTGGGATCTGACTTCATGTGTCGAGAGAAACATTCTTTAATCTACGTAATGTGTATTTGTTCCTTCTCCTTGTCGACTCGTGGATGGGGAAGAAAACTTGTTAGTTTTAATAATGGATCAATGTACATATTATTATACATTTATGTCATACTAGTGAAGAAGTTTAGACTATATAATGAGATAGTGTGCAACAGTTAACACACCCTTTACAATAAAACGAAAACGAAAACGAATGACTTTTTACAGATAGCGACCCAAAATTCAATTATATTGAAGTACAAGTGCAGTGTATTATGTCTTATCATATTTAAGATACTTATCTATGTAGAGACAATATTTACCGTTAGATGTTTGCAATAATGAAAAACTGTACTTGAGTGCTACTGAGCCACTGACTTTAAAGATAAGGCTGTCTTGTCTCATGCCCAGTCTATTCTTCAGTGTGATTGATAATTAGAAACAAAAATCCTTGGAGACTAACTGTAGCTTTGTTGATACTTTCCTTTTACTTTTACTAGTTTGAAAAGATTCTGAATTTACATTTTATCATTTTTAAAGGTAAATTATGAACATGAGAGGTAAGGATTTTTCAAAGTCGCTTTAATGAATATAATCTTCCAAATTTTCATCAAGATCTATCCATACATGATACATCGTATATTAAAAATCTGATTATATTACAAATTACACTCGAGGATGTTGTTAAAAGGACTTTTTACCGAACTTGTTAACTCTTGATCATAATAAAAATGTATACATTTAGATATCGACGTGAAAAGGCTATTGGCTCGAGGATAATAAAACTGTAGAGAAGTTCAGGGCGCGGAAATCTAAAACCAACAAACCCGCACAGAACCGACAGGTTCACTGCTACTGTCTGTGGGGACTCAAATACAGAGTCAGGTGTAGGGTTTTCTCCATAACAACCCTTTCCGATCGCAACAAGTGTCCACAGCCTTGCGTTGACTGGGACCTGTGGGAGCCGTAAACAGTTTAAACGGCTGTTCACATGATAATGTTTTTTTATTGTCTTAAAAGTTTTAACAGAGGTTTATTATTTTTACAATGTGTTTTTTTTGTTTTTTTACAATTCGGAAATATTCGGCAGACCAAAAGAATAGTTTTCTGGAAGTCTGTATATTGGCGCTAGACAAATCATGTATATTGGCAATGAGAATTAGAAATCTACATTGCATGACCAAACAAACGGTTATATATATTAGATGGTAAATTTTGAATTCGAAATGTTTAGCACCTTTCCAAATTTGACGTACCACTTGACCATGCTTACGTGATTTACAATGATACTAGGATAAGATCCGCGCCTTGCGCGGAATTAAGTTATTATTTTTATTATATTTTGGAGAATGAAACAATGGTTTGGCTTCATTTGGATTAGGGGTGTTCAATCCAGATATCGGGTTGGTTTCGATTCGGTTCGGTTTTTTTCGGTATTTTGGTTAGTAAAATATAACTACTATTCTAAATTCATATTTACTTTGACTTTAGTCTTTCACATACTTTTGAAAAATTTCAACTGGACAACTAAATTGATCAGCCAATCTTGTTGCTTTAAATCATTAGTATATATATATATATATTTTAGTTTGAATATTTATTAAATAAAAATTCATATGCGTTATATTTTATGATCATTTGTAACTTATTATAACA
>NC_027754.1:44261959-44307854 GCF_000695525.1 Brassica oleracea var. oleracea
TATATATATATATATATATTTATTTTATTATTAAATGATATTTTTTACTCATATGGTTTTAAAATCATGTGTATCTTCTTATAATAAAAATGTTAAACCATTGATCATTAATTTTTAACATAATAATTTTAATAGTTTTAGTCATTTATTGTCGTTTTTAAAAATTCAAAATATAACATATACGAAAAAATCTAAATTTTACTTTTATAGCTAATTTGATTGTTTAATTTATTTTAATAATATAAAATTAAACAAAAAATGATGGAGGAGATATAAATTGTTATCAAATCTTTATTATTAAAATCATTAATTGTCATATATATATTAGTCATTTATGGTAATTCCGTAGGTTTGATTTAAGGAAAGAAAATAACATATCATATCATTATATCATATAGTTTGACCAACTTATGTATCTAACAACATATAAAAATCGAATGTGGACCTACTTATTTTTCAATTGAATGTAATTGGCTACCTAATTGAGTGCCACCTATGCATTGGGGCCTATTTTAATTAATACAAAATTGAAGTTACATCTTTTCAAATGTTCCACAGTTAATATATAGGGGATATATATATATATATTTATAAATAATCAATTTAGGAAATTTATTAAACATAAGTTAGAAAAGCTTATTTGATAAATTCTGTAAGAATTACTTCTCGGAAAAAAAATGTTGTAAGCACTAAAAGTTAAGTATATTATTAGTGTCAACAATCTAAAGTCATCTGTGTTTACTTAGCCTCTGTATACCAAAACATCTATCGATCAACAATACGAACTTTGCAAAACATGAGTTAAATTTTATCATCAATAACGGTATACATTACTCTAACTTAAAACCGTAAAGAGGCTTTTAAGTAACACTAACACAAATTATTAATCTATAAATTTAATGTGTCAGCCAGTTATATACGTAAAATAAAAATATATTATCGGATGTTAAGGAGGTAGATAGTTACTGGGCGGATAAAAATAAAATATACACATTTTATTTTATTGAGAAAAGCTTATCCTTTAGCTGTGCATGTATGATGTACCATTTGTATGCACTATCCAGTATGCCCCATACCTGTGAGGTGGATCGGAGACAATGAACTCATAGAAACACAATTCCGTAATTATAATAAATCGAATGCTTACATTTGCAACTCATGCGACATGCGTTACAAAAAAAGAGAAAAAAAAAAGTTCGCAATGACGAGACAAAGCAGACTGGAATTATAGTTCGTATATTTATATATGAATTTGATTATAGAGAAATTTGTGATGGCGCAGACAACAAGTAGGTGTAGGATTTGGCAAGCCACACTTGGAGTTCACAGTTGAACTTATCTGCTCAGAGTATGTTGACTTCTGACCGGGTCCCGACCCCGCACGTGTGGCAGACATTGTTCTGGTCTTCTTTGGAGCGTACATAGTAGGCCGTATAGACCAGAGATCTTGGCCCATTGTCACTGTTGAAGTAAAATGACATTAGCTGAAGAGTTCTTCAATACCAATCTTCTTTTATCTCCAACTTTATCATCTTTATTTTTTTTTTGAAAAGCCAACTTTATCATCTTGTAGAAGACAAACAGGGATTTAGACATTTTGTGTTTATCAAATAACACGGTCAAGAAATTTCTTTGATAAATTCTCTTACATTAATTACAATATAATTTAGTAATTTAGTGCAGAGATGTTAACTTATACTCTAACTCCACTCTATTTTGCAGTAAATAATTTTATTTTTTTGTTCTCTTCAATAATCTATTTTTTTGTTCTTGAATTTCAAGGGTCAGTTTACATACTCTGAAATAACCATTTAACCATAGTCTATCATTTATGGATCTCCACGAAAGATTAAAGTATATATGACATAGTATATATTTTAACATTAGTAACGAAATAGTAATCATGTGCATGTATATATTTTAACATTAGTAACGAAATAGTAATCATGTGCATGTGTTATTGTTGCTACATTGGGACGATGGCATGGCCATTATAATATTATTTTAAGGATGATAAACTATAATCAAACAAGTTCATCATGGGTTGTTTAAAACTGTGACAATTGAATATACATGCATTCACGCATAATGCGTTATGCAATGTTTTTATGTCTCAAGGACATTGTTTATTTTTGAAAAAAAACATCATAAATATCTTCTTTTCTTGTCCTAATTTGATCAAACCAATGTGTTAGTCCACGACCAACCACATGAAGTTTATTAAAATATTTTAATATGCCAACTTACATGAACTATGATGATAGAGAAGGTTACTTTAACCAGTGTGATGGTAGTAATTACTAATTACTATGCTTTTGTGATTATATTTTAACTGTTCATGGTAGTAAGCAGTGGTTGCCTAGTGGTAATTTATAGGGGTTTGGTGTGTACCCATATCAGTTCTGGGTTCGATTCCACTTGCGAACTAAATTATCATTATTTGGCCAGTCTACGATTGGGTTTCGGTCCACTATGTAAACCATTTGGACCGTAACAGATGATCGGTCCACCTTCTGACATTAGTCGGAAGGTATTCTAAACTCGGGTAGTGTGGTACGATTTCAGACTAGTCCACTCTGTAACACTAAGTGCGTTTCTCTCGGGGTTGACCGGATCAGCCGATATGAATTATTAAAAAAGAATTGAAGATTTCTCCTTTACCTTTTTCTTCAATAAAGACAGTCCCTTTGATATTAAAAATCTATTTACGGGTCTTGCACATGCAACAGCTTATACCCAACATAATGTTGTCAGTCTTTCATACATCATTGGAATTATTATGTGAGATTCATTAATATTAAATTTAGGGATAGTTTACTTTGGATTTATTATCCCCTTTCTTTTTGGCATTACTTTCATGGATTCTTCGGATATGTTATTGTATTTGGCCAAATTAAGTAACCCCTCTTTAACTTACAATTATTTTGTTTTATGTCTTGATTTATTAGACCAAATTATATCAACTAAGTCGTACCTCAAATCGAATAAACCAATTTGATCCCAAATGTTCGACTACTAAACATACTTTAAGTTATAAGACTAGTTTGGTCCCCTCACTTTTCTCTCTAGCACATAGATATATGATTAATCAACAAAGAGTTATTTAAATACTTTAGTATAGTAATAATTCAGTAGGCTAGCCTCAGTTACAAAAAATAATAATTCAGTAGGTGAAGTTGTCTATCAACAAAACTATATAAACATATGCCTTTAATCAACTAATCCTGTGGGTAGAGTAAAGGCATGGTGTGGTTTTTATGTGTAATGTTAACATCTACGTTTATTTACATGCGATGATGATCACTGTATATAAATGTATATATAAATTAATGCCTGGACTTCTCGCCAGTTAAATTTGACAGTACAATATTTTATGCTGTGTAATGTGTATGTTTATTTTGTCTTTACAGTCGAACCAATAACATTAAGTGAATCAACAACGTATAAGAAAAAAATATGTTAACTTCCATCTTTCGATGTGGATTAAGAATTAACCTAATCTTTTGGTATGGACTTACCTCTCTTTTTTTTTTTACTATTGTGACCGATACATAGATGTATTAAACGAGCCATTTTTCTAAACGAAGTATCAGCTATGGACAACAAAATTTGTTTACTGTTCACGGGTTAACTAATCGATTAGGTGCATTTTTTCACTTAACTGTTTTAACTTTTCATTTTTATTTGTTATTTGAAAGAATGTTAAATTAATTCAACCAAAAAAATATTTTACAACCAAAGTTGCTTGTTTGAGAATCAAAAGAAAAGAAAATTGAGCTTTTCATTTTTATTTGTCAGAAAATCTAATCCATAACTAATATATATCACTTGCTTCATATACCTTTCAAGATATAATTCTCGAGTTACGGATTAATCAAACAAAAACATTGGGTACCTCCTAATCACATTACAAATTAGGGCGAATACATAAAAAAAAACCACACATTTTTTGTTGATAATCATTGGTCTGGAGTCTGGACTCAAGCATATTCAACGTCGTGATGCTAAAGCTTATATATTATATCATAAAACAATTCAAAACATATACTTCATTTCACACAGTGTAAAACTCTAAAACGGATAGTTTGAGACAATAATAATTAAAGTATTCGTTTCAAATATTTACATAATATGAATTTATTAGCATATTTTAGCCATCTATAGGAAACTAGAATAATGCACATTCATGTTAAGAGTATCGTCAGCTTCTTAAGAGTATTAAATTAAGGGTTTCTCGTCATACTATATCATAAATTCTAACTTAACCAGATTTCAAGTAATAATAAGATAGACTGTAACATTCTGACATTTTCTTGCTGCGTTTTGTTCAGCCATCGAGACATTCCTTAGACATTGAACTCGTATCCAAGAAACCTCGTAACCCGGTTATGGATCTTTCTAATCTACTAGTATAAATTACTGGGTCGATTTTCATTGAATGGGACAATAGAGATACTATTGCAGTTAACAAAAAAAAATAGAGATACTATTGCCAGTTCATCTGTTTTAAAACTGATAGAAAAACAATAAAAACATCATTATAAAAAGTATTTAATGAAATCTATCGCATTATTATAGTTTATGTATTTAAAATTAGTTTTAAAATAATTAGATTTTTCCAATTCTGGATATAAAAATTATGCAGAACGTAATTTGATCATATTTACAACATTTATCTCATGATCTGTCGTTCAATACATAAAAGACAAAAAGGGTCATCTACTGACAGTGACATGGATATGGGTCAGACAACGCAAAGACAGGTAACATAGAGAAGTTGTGGCGATGCATCTATTTGTGTCAAGGTCCAAAGACGGCCCAAATCGAGTTGACACTCCACTGACGGAAACTTCGTTTCTACTAGGGCATAAGTTGAATCATCTACAGATTTGCTGATGCTTGTTACAATTACATCACTCTGGAATCTGGATAGCAAGAAAAGGAAAACCTATGAAAATTTGTCAAACCAATTATATTTAAATAATTATTTCCTTATTTAACAGAAAATTTCATTTAAACTTACCCGTGCACCCAAGAAGATAATTATTTTGTTTAAAGACGTTCCAACTTAAAAGGTTTGCATGTTTGAATACTCAATGGTTTTTTAATCACTGATCATTGGGCAGAGAGAGTTCTAAAAGTTTCATCTGTAAACTGAGAAGTCCCCCACTTGAATTTTGTTTGTTCAGTTATTTATTTTCTGCTATTCATTTAACTAAATTATCTAGTTCCAAATGAAATACAAATTTACATCTTTTTTGAATCGTTCAATCTTTTGTCAATTGTCCTATAGTATATTATAAACATACACAGTTCTTAGGCACGTTGTGGTTGACATTAACAGTCAATAGTAACACGATTCATAGATACTGCATGCAACACGTTGCAATTCTCCTCCAATGTCTCATCAACAAGTAATAAAAATTATACCATTGAACCTTACTTATATATAATTTCCTCAATTATTACAATATTTAAATGAATAATTAACAAATTAACTATTCTTCTCCATTGTCCCATCAACAAGTAATAAAAAATTATACCACTGAACCTTACTTATATACTTTCCTCAATTATTACAATATTTCAATAATAATTAACGGATTAACTGCATCAGTACGTTTACACAGCAACATCATTTCCAACTCTCTCCGGTTCCGCAGGAGCCTCCATGGAAGCCATTAATGTGCTTCATCTGCTCCTTATCTCTCAGTTTTTTGCTTTTCTTTTCGCGCAAGCAACAGATATAATCACACCAAACCAGACTTTAAAAGATGGAGACACTATTGTTTCAAAAGATGGGAGCTTCGAGCTCGGGTTTTTCTCTCCAGGAGGATCAAGAAACCGTTATCTAGGGATTTGGTACAAGAAAGTCTCTCTACAGACAGTTGTTTGGGTCGCAAACAGAGATTCTCCTCTCTACGACCTCTCAGGAGCCCTAAAAGTCAATGGAAACGGGAGCTTATGTCTCTTCAGTGGCATGAACTCTCTCATCTGGTCATCATTTTCTTTGAAGAAGATCGATGCAAGATACCCTATTGTACAGATTCTTGATACAGGTAACTTAGTTGTAAGAAGCTCAGGGGATGATCAAGATTACATATGGCAGAGTTTAGATTACCCAGGAGATACGTTTCTTCCAGGAATGAAATATGGTATCGATTTTCTAACCGGTTTTAACCGGTTCTTGACATCTTGGAAATCTCCAGACGATCCATCAACTGGTAACTATACAAATAAACTTGATCCAAACGGTGTTCCGCAGTTTTTCTTGAAGAGAAACTCCGTTGATGTCTTCAGGGCTGGTCCATGGAATGGTCTAAGATTCACTGGTATGCCTAACCTAAAACCTAACCCAATTTATCGGTATGAGTTTGTGTTGACGGAGGATGAAGCTTACTACACGTACAGGCTTGAGAACCCTTCAGTGATCACAAGAATGCAGTTGAATCCTAGTGGAGCTTTGCAGCGTTACACTTGGGTGGATAGTCATTGGAACTTCTATCTATCAGCTGAAATGGATAGCTGTGATCTCTACAAGTTGTGTGGCTCTTACGGAAGCTGTAACATCAATGACTCTCCAGCTTGTAGGTGTTTAAAAGGGTTTGTTCCTTATTCTCCAAAGGCTTATTCTGATGGGGATTGGTCTAAAGGGTGTGTTAGAAGAGTGAAATTGAGTTGTGGTGAAGGAGAAGAAGATTTTCTCAAGATTTCAAAGTTGAAGTTACCTGATACAAGAGCATCGTGGTACGATAAGAGCATGGATTTGAATGAATGCAAGAGGGAATGCTTGAGAAACTGTTCTTGCTCAGCTTATTCTCCTTTTGATATTAGAGATGGAGGAAGAGGATGTATTATATGGTTTGGAGATTTGCTTGATATAAGAGAGTATGATGAAAATGGACAAGATCTGTTTGTTAGGCTTGCTACTTCAGAAATAGGTATGCTAAGACTTTGTGAAAATAAGAAATGTTTTTTCTACTTATATCTCTTGATCATTTTTTTTTTTGTTTAATTCCAGAAAAGTATAATATCTATGACGTGAAGGGGAAGAAAAGGATGATACTCATTATAGTATTATCTACATCATTGTTTCTTATTTCCATATGCATAGGTCTGACTGTATGCAACATGAGGAAGAAAAAGAAACTTACAACAATTGGTAAATGATTATGGCTCTATGAAACTGAAGTATCTTGATTTAAAAATGTGCTTACAAGTTAATAAAAACCTTGATTTATATATTCAGATACTTTGCAGCGCGATTTAGACCGTGTTTCCAGCAGGAGACAAGAGGAGGAAGATCCTGAATTACCATTTCTTGATCTTGAAGTGATTTCAGAAGCTACATGTGGATTCTCTGATGAGAATAAGCTCGGACAAGGTGGGTTTGGACCTGTCTACAAGGTAATAAGTCACAGTTTCTTGTCTTATTTTCAGATTAAATGGTAAGATCTTTTTTTTTTATTCTTTTTCACCAGGGAACGTTGTCTACTGGAGAAGAAATCGCGGTAAAGAGGCTTTCAAGAACGTCAAGACAAGGCATAGAAGAGTTTAAAAACGAGATCAAGCTAATTGCAAAGCTACAACACCGCAACCTTGTCAAGATACTTGGGTATTGTGTGGAGGAAGATGAAAGAATGCTCATCTACGAGTATCAACGTAACAAAAGCTTGGACTCTTTCATATTCGATAAAGAACGGCGCAAGGAACTTGATTGGCCTAAACGTTTGGAAATAATCAAAGGGATTGCTCGCGGGCTGATGTATCTCCATCAAGATTCAAGGCTTAGAATCATACACCGCGATCTCAAAGCAAGCAATGTTTTGCTTGATTCCGATATGAATCCTAAAATATCAGATTTCGGATTGGCTAGAACCTTGGGAGGAGATGAAACTGAAGCAAACACAACTAGAGTGGTTGGAACATAGTAAGACTGGCCATCTTTATTGACTTACGTGCATAGCAAGCTAAAAAAAAGTTTTATTTTTATTTTTAATAAAGGGTTTGTTTTCTATCGTTCTGCAGTGGATATATGTCACCGGAGTATCAAATTGACGGGTATTTCTCATTAAAATCCGATGTATTTAGCTTCGGAGTTTTGGTATTGGAGATAGTATCAGGAAGAAGAAACCATGGTTTCTGCAATCATGAACACAGGCTTAACCTTCTTGGACACGTAAGTACATTAGGAGCACCAACACAGCTTATTTTAGTCTTACTTTAAAGTAGTCATAATTAATTTTGTAGGCTTGGAGGCAATACAGAGAAGAGAAGGCAAGTGAGTTAATCGATGAAGCTTTCAAGGAATCGTGTACAGATATTTCTGAAGTGTTGAGAGCAATTCATATCGGTCTGTTATGTGTACAACAAGATCCTATAGATAGACCAAACATGTCAATGGTGGTTCTGATGCTAAGTAGTGAAATGTTGCTTCTTGATCCCAAGGAACCTGGGTTTTACAACGAGCGAAATCTCTTGTTTTCTGACACTACATCGATTAATATTGACGTTCCTTCCAATAATTTACAAACCATGAGTGTAATGGAGCCTAGATAAACCTTGTAGTCGATCTTTGTATATTCTATAATCTCTAACTATTTTTATGTAAAAAGAAAACTATATATTGTTATAAAAGTAGTTGAAGCCATGATCCAAAGTTTTCCTATTGATTTTAGGTGCTCGTTCTATTGTAATTTCCAAGTATTTATGGGGTGGACAGAGAGTTCGGCAAGTAAGAAGTTTTGCAAGAATCTAAGATCAGATTCATATAGGTTTAGTGATTAGATGGCACAAACTGATATTTACCAATTACCATAAAAGTTCAAGACCTAAAATTAGGCACATGAGAACGTAACAGACATAATTAAGATGATTGTTGTATCTAGTACTAAGAGATCTCACCTAATGCTTACACTTTAACGTGGAGAATGTGAGAGAGACCTAAAAACGTGAATGGCAAGAAGAGAAAGAAAACGTGGGAGAAAAAGAAAGAGAAAAAAACGTGGACAAAGAGGCCCATGTTATGAACTTACGATAACATACTAGGGGTGAGCGTTCGGATGTATCCGTTCGGGTTCGGATCGGGTATTTCGGATTTTCGGGTATTTCGGTATAGGGATAGAGAACCCGTTCGGATATTTCTGTACTTCGGATATTTTTAGTTCGGGTTCAGTTATTTTGAATCGGGTTCGGATATTTAGATTTTAAGAAGAAAAAAAAATTAAATTTTTCATTTTTTAAAGTTTCTTGTATTTAAAAATATAGATTTCACTTAACTGATTTTTTTTTATTTTTTTTATAGATTGAATGATTAATAGGTTTGGAGATAATATTTCAAAAACAAATAGATATTAATTTGGGTATTGTTTTTAAACTTTGAATGTAACTTTTGTTAATACATGAAACAAAAAGTTTGACATGCATTTTAAATGAATATCAAATCATTTTTTCCATAATTATATATATACTTATTATCTTAAAGTATGTATAACATCAATGTAAATATTTAAAAAAATGAGAAATGTAAACTAGAAATATAAGAGTAAGTATATATATGTTCGTTATCTTCGGATATCTATTCGGGTTCGAATATTATCCGTTCGGGTTCGGATATCCAATCTCTCCTAATTTAATACTCGTTCGAGTATTTTGCTACTTCGGTTCGGATTTCAGTTCGGGTTTTTCGAATCGGCTTCAGATGCGGCTTCGAATATCTGGTAAAGTACCCACCCCTAACATACATCCCATCCCTTCGGCCTTAACTTATGGTCTTTTTCTCGTAGACGTGTCGACTTAAGGGTTTTTAAACGTATGGCTTTTCCATATGGAGCATTATTGGATTTATTGACGAGTTTTATCCGATATCTCTATATATGTTCGTTAAAATATTTCGAAACATAAAACTTCTATTCAAGTTTAGACCGATCTTTAATCAAGAAAATAACTAATAAATATATGTGTTTAACCAAATAAAGTAATAAACTATGTACTATATCTATGGGAGTTCGAATCCAGTTCTTATCGGATGACTTTGGATAATTAGACTGTTAGATCCATCAATTCCTGCCAACTTAAACCAAAGAATAGGTCGCATTATAAACATTGAGCCAGATTTAAAAAAAAAAAAAAAACTGAGTATTTTAAAATTTAATTATAATGCTTAAAACTTTTAAATGGATGAATACACAAATAGCAAAACAAACTCAATTTGCTTTTATTTATTTTGTTACAACTTTGTACTTTATAAAAAATGGTGGCGTCATCAATGCATATCCTCTGAAAACACACATACATGCCACATCTCTTAGGATACGAGAACTGAGAGGAAGGGATGTATTCAACTAGTCTGAATATTTATATAAATTATGTTCATTCTCCAAAGTTCTGAATTGTTCCGAAGTTCTTATCCACACATGTAAAGAAGAAGAAAAAGAAACAACAGTAAAGAAGCAAACGACCACACACCACAAACTTCGTGCATTCTGGTGGTTCTCATCTTCCTTTGATTCTTCATACCACCGTTGTTCTTCCTCACGTAGGCTTTCCCCATATCAAAGCATGCCACATGTGCACAATTTCCTCTTCACATAATTACATCATGTGGTTATTACTTTATCAAATATTTAATTTAATTTTCAATACCGAGTTCGGCAGAGCCACATACGCAAACACAAATTATATGACCATATAACAAAAAAAAACATCAAAGAATTATGGTCCAAGTAAATAATGTTCGGTTATATTATAAGGATTTATTTCTACATTCTGTATTTTAATTATTTTATTATCTCTACTGCAAAAGTTAAGAAACACAAATGTTTTTGGATCACTTTGGAAAGAGAAAGAAGTATGCGAGAAGTAAAAACAAAAAACAAGTGGTTATAAAAGAAATAACTCAGAGCAACATCGTTACTGAACTTATGGAAGAGTTCACACGGATAAAAAAAAAAAAAATTAAAATAATGAATAGTGATGAACTTGTCTTTTTTTCATCTCTTTCCAGTGAACCGGGTTCATCATTGTAGCGCGGATCCCATGGCACGTGGCGACCCGCGATTGGTCCGATTAATTTTTTTTTTTTTAAAAAAAAACAAAAATGAAACAGGAAAAAAATATAATAAAAAAATATTTTGTGAACCTCTTTCATGAGGTTCAAAAGGGATTCACTGATGGGGTGCTCTGCGAGAGAGAACTGACGCCATTGGACAACACCCAATGGGCCCCAGTTCATTTTTGTCTATTTTTGGAGAACTGGGGCTATTTATGGTCCAGACAACACCCAGGTGGGCTCACGTGGCTCTTTATTCCGTCGAGAATCTGATTCGTCCACGTAAGACAGGGAAGAATCTCTCTCTCCTTCTCTCGTGGCTGAGATCTCGCCACGTCATCGATAATAAATCTCCCCACAAAATATCTCGAAACTCAACCAAGAGTTGGTCGCCATGGCCCATACGCATTAAGTGGTTTTTAAATTAAATAAACTATGGTACATATTAGACCAGCGCTGTATGTTAAAATAATGACATATACAAGTATATAGGAGTACTATTTATTTTAATAAACCGAGGATTTAAACCCAATAACTAAACTCATTTGACATTCTTGTTATATGATATTCGCAATACCTAACCACGATTGAAATATCAGCGGAAAAGACATAAAATATAATTTATAGTTCCATGATAAATTCTTCAATCGATAGATGAATATAACTTGATTACCTTCTATAAGACTATAAAATTGTTATAAATCTTTCCCAGAAAGAATAGTTATAACCGTAAGTAAGTACATACTAAAATGAGGTTTAAATACACAAGTCTTTTGTTTTAACTTTTGAGCTTCTAAAATGTATGGTGTTCATCGCTAAATTAACTAACTGCCACAAGACGACTTATTGGTGTTTATTGAGCAAATTGTACGATTATAAAACTAAAATTTCTCAAAATCATTTTATTAAGTGCTAATAAAAGTTAAACAAAAACATCTTATCCTGAAAACTAAAGTCAGAGGATATGGCATAAATCTTAAACGATAAAGAAAATACTAGTAAGTGGATAGAATAAATTGCAGATATATAAATTGAACTGATCATTATCTAAACAAAAATCCCGAAAAAGGTTAAACCAATCTCTTAATAAAAAAGATTAAATTAAACTAATCTCTAATAAATTCAATACTTTAAGAAAGTAAGTATAGGTAAATGAAAATGAGATGGTTCCTGACCACAGAATTAAAAAACATGGGTGCTCTATAAAACAAAACCATCGTGAGACCAAAGAAGAGAGGAGAAATAGATTTTTTGCTGGAACAGAAAGAGACGAAACTAGCCTCTTCTTGCAACTTGCAATTTGATTTCCTCTTCTTGCTGTCCCCAGAAAAACAAGAACAAACCAAGGAGAGAAATAGTCTCGACTCTTGAGATTGAATCTAATGGGAAAAAAGTGTGATTTATGCGAAGGTGTTGCGAGAATGTACTGCGAGTCAGATCAGGCGAGTCTCTGCTGGGACTGCGACGGTAAAGTTCACGGCGCTAACTTCCTCGTCGCTAAGCACACGCGATGTCTTCTCTGCAGCGCCTGCCAGTCACCCACGCCGTGGAAAGCCGCGGGGCCTCGCCTCGGCCCAACCTTCTCCGTCTGCGATTCATGCGTCGCTCTTAAAACCGCCGGCGGCGGTAGAGACGGCGTCAGCAGCACTGAGAGGATTCTGTCGGAGAATCCTGGCCAGGAGATCAATGGTTTCGATAATGATGACGGTGACGGCGCGGAGTCTTACGATGATGATGAGGACGAAGATGAAGACGAGGAGTACAGTGATGAAGATGAAAATGAAGAAGACGAAGCTGAGAATCAAGTGGTGCCGTGGGCTGCGGCGGCGGCGGCGCAACCGCCTCTTGTAATGAGTTCATTATCTGCTGACGGTGGAGGCGGAGGTCCGTTGGCGAAGAGGACGAGGGACTGCTCCGATGTACGGATATGTCTTTTTCTCGTTCAGTTTTGTCTTAACAATCTCAACTTCTTTCCTTTTTGGTTTTTTTTAATTATGTTTTTTTTTTTTTGAAAATTGCAGGAGGAGATCGGATGCTCTTCAGCTCAAGAGTCAAACTGTTCTCGGCCGTTGAAGCGACCGTCAAGAGAGGAACGGCGCCGTTGAGTCATCTCCTTCGTTGTCTTCTTTGTTCTTTGCCATCTCCAAAACGAGTTGAGATCTCAGCCGTTGATTCTCCTCTTTGGGTCAATCACCACCGTTCATTTCTGTGATTCTAACAATAGACTTGTTTTAATGATGAGGTAGTTCATTGTTTTGTAATTTTAAATGTTTGCATTTCATTTATCAATATCGTTATCTTGTTGATTTTGTTTATTTGAGTAATTAATTTGGATTCCTATGTATTGAAATGCTTATTATTAGACTCGAATTTTATATTATTTAGATTATAAGTTTATGGATAAAAGGAATGGGCGGGAATGGTGACAAATAGACACATTGATATAACGTAAAGAAAAATAAGTGCATGATTGTAGTTTCAGTTGTTATCTCGACCACTCAAAAATAAAATTGTGGGGACTTCACAAAATAGACGATATAAATTCAAGAATTTTTATGGTTTATGGGTCGTGAAAGTTTTTCATTCATTTGCCAAGAACACTGAACCAGTCATATCTGACGAGTCTGCGAACTGTTTTCGATGGTCCACGAGGAATTGAGGATAATGTCATCGTCATGTTTATTTACTTCGCTTAAGCTTATCTCAATCTCACCATCCTATTTGATTCACATGATCTCATCTTTGTATATGGCATAGTACTCTGGATAATATAAAGAAAATATTCAGATCTTACCAAAACACGTTTTACTTTCTTTAAGAAAATTCGGTGGCTTTCACAATCAAAGCATGACTATCGTCGAAAAATTCAAGCTTTTTAGTCCATAGTCCCCAAAAGTCAAACCAAAAAGTAATGGACGCGGTCTTTCTCCCATACGTTGAGTTTGACAATTAGCTTAAACTGTACACTAATTTTAACCACAAACCTAACATTTATTCAACCATAACGTGATCTTCATTTACACGAACGAGACATCATAAATGAAGGATATAAATTCAAAACTGAAACAGGTGACGAGACTTGTCTTCTGAATCATTTATTGAAGTGGAGCGAACAGGCCAGACTACAGGTGATAGGTTTAAATAAAATTCAGTTGTCATTCACTATGACCAAAAATGAAAAATGAAATGAGATTTTCAGTCATCATAAATAGTTGAAAAAAGCTTTTACAATAGACTTCCCAAACTAGTTTTAGTCGGGGTGGACCAGGTGTGAATGACTTGGTCAAGTTTGAATTTTTTTTGCTATATAACAAATCAGCATCAATGTTTTATTATCATATGGGATTATATAAAATCAGATTGAAGATGAATATCATAATCCTTAAAGGGTTTCAGTGTTCATACTAACTATTTCATTGTTTTTAATGTGAAAATCATACATGGTGAATCATATAAAAGAAAAGAGGACTAATAATGAATCCAGAGGAGATTCCAGAGACCTATTGATTGCAAAAGATAGCACAAACACACACACGAACACACTCCTCTGCACAAATCCGCTTAAACCCCATTGTTTCCATGCATCAGTGGTACCTAACAAACTTCAAAAGTAAACAAAATGATCGCTATAGAGACTCTCATATGTGGTCGTTTCAAAGTCGAAAAGGTAGTTTCTATATACCTTGCTGTGAAGAGGGTGGATCCAATGAGCCTCTAAGACGCATTACTCATCTGTAAAAGTAGGAGTATTAAATGTTATTAGCTTTGGATAATCAAATCAAATGCAGCGATGGTTTTTAAAGGTAACTTGTAACGATGAAGTAGTGTAAGCTTTTAATGTCAAGTTTCCTTCTAAAGCTGTAAACTTCAAAGAGCTCAAACTAGATTCTAAAGGGCACACAAGACAGATCATTAAACCAATCAAGCAAAAGACCATCGACATTTGTCTTTTTAAAACCCTAGGCTTTGACAATCTAATATACATATTTTGCAGCAGCCTGCACAGAGACATGATATTGTCTAAGATGAGTACAACCAGCGCAAAGACTTGGGAAACACGAAAAAGGATAACTAGATATATGCAAACATAAGTCGTTCTCTCTTTTTTCCCTTCACAATTATTCATCAAAACTTTGGTTTGAGCAACTAAATGTAAGGAAAACGAAAGATTTACATTTCAAGATTACATACAGCATTCCACTAGATGCATGTTTTAGGAGTAAAGCTGAGGAGCTCAGAAGACTCATTCTTCACTTCTTAACAACTCAAGTGGACACCCAAAAACAAAAACAAAAACAAAAACATTCTTGTCGTCCAAGAGCATATATCTTCTATAGACTAATAGGTTTAAGAATATTCAAAACACAAAACGCGTGAAGCAAAGTAGGGCAAACACCAAAGAAGAGGACACCACTGATTAAAGCAATGTTGAATAAAGGTTGAAGCTTTTTCAAACCAAGATTATGCCTAAACTTGTAGACTATCACAACAAAGCTAAGACAATAGCATACAAGACAATAACAATCATCAGATGAAGAGAAACAAACAATCAATACTTGAAGCGTGGACAGTATAAATCCCAATAAAGGATCAAAACCTTCCAAAGTTCCTATCAATGGCATTCTCTCTCAATCAACAATCCTATGTACCTTTGATGTGTTCATGATGAGCATCAGCAACCTTAGCCTCATGTCCTTCTTCACCATCATCATCCCTACCTGACTTAACAGTGACAATAGCATCCCGAGTACCATTCCCAGGACCATCCCGATCATCAGGATACCTAACCACAACAACAGGACAAACACAATGGTGAACACAGTAATCACTAACAGAGCCAAGCTTCCCATCGCTCCCTCTCTTCTCAGCTCCAAACCCTCGGCTCCCCATGATCACAGCGCTCAAACCAAGCCTCTCGATCTCGAGACACAGCCTCTCCCTCATATCGTGATCCTTCACCACGTGGATCTTGTGAGGGAACCCCGCTTCCTTCAACGGCCTCGCCAGATCGGACACCTTGGAGGCCGTGAACGCGTCGAAATCCTCCTGGCTAGGCTTCGGAGGCGTCTGATCGGCGGAGGAAGGAGGCTGAGGGCCCCAGTCGGCGCCGAAGAGGACGGAGGTGGGGGAGACGTGGAGGATGACGACGGCGTCTCCGGGGCGGATGTAGTGATCGACGGCCCAGCGGACGGCGAAGGAGCTTTCCTCCGAGAGGTCGACTGCGACTCCGATTTTACGGCGGGCGCCGGCGGTGGGGGTTGCGGCGGAGGGAGTGGTGGAGTGGTGGTGGTGGGAGTGGCGAGGGGAGGAAGGGTGATGGATCTTGATGGTGGGGAGGTGGGGGTGATCGGAGGAATCTGGGTTCATGTTTCTTCTCTCTCTCTCTTGCTTCCGATTTGATGATTTTAGAAACTTCTTTGATTACTATAAGAAGATTGAAGAATATACTTAACGTATAACTTTTTTTATGCGTTATTTATTGCTAATGGTTTGGATAATGGATTAGCTCTTAGTATTATTGAATGTTCATTTTTTGAACGTGCTGAGTAGTGGAACTGTTGGCCACATATTTTACCCATCCCGGTCTCTCTCTCCTCTCTCTTCCGTCACTGTAATCTTTAACAGGGGAGGAGTTGAGTAGAGACCAAAGCTCTGTTTTTTTTTGGTCGGTTTCCTTTTCCGGCCATGACTCTCATTTATTGGGCTTCAGTTTCCGGGAAACAGTGTCTCCCTCAGCACTAATTTCGCCGGCTTTGGTCTCCGGCGCCACATCTTCTTTTTGGTGGTCAGCCGGCTTTTGGCTCCGACGGTACATCAGCTCTTCCGATGTTTCCGTTGGCTCTTGGCTCCACGTCTCACTTCTCTTCGCGGTGGTGACGTTGGTTTTCTCCGGGTTTATCCCGACTTTTGTCAGATCTTATCTTTTTCAAGCTATCTCTGTTTCTATTGGTTTTGTTGCTGGATTGGATCGAGAACGTTGTTTTTCCATAGAAACTTCAAATTAAGAAGAGAGATCCTTTGGCTTTAGTTCTCTTGTGGGTCTGCTGGTTTTCAATGGAGAATCAAATCATTCTGATTTGATTTTTTTTTCTAGGATGTATGGAGATCTCACGCTAAAAACTAAGGTGTTGTACATAGTGACGTTTTCATCTCCTGATGTCGTCGACGGCGAGGCGCTTTGAACGGGGCTCTGTTTCCGGTGAGCCAGCCGATTAGATCTTCGCCGGAGATGTCCTTGTCACTGAAGCGTGGTGGTGGTTCGCAAGGTGGGCATGTGTCCCTTTCACGCTAAAAGAAACGTGTGGATTTCGAGTTACGACTGGTTTCCTTTGGACTCTATTTTAGCTGTTTTTTTGTGGGCCTTTCTTGGGCCTCATCTGTGGGCTTTATTTGGCCTCTTTTATGTTTTCTTGTAGTTCTGGGCCTTTGCCCTTTCTTTAATAAGATTAACAAACTGAAAAAAAAAAGAGTAGTAGAACTGTTTTATCTAATTAGTGATCAGTTTATTCTTTAATGGGTCGGGTTTTCTTTTTATACTAAGGGCCCATATGTCATATTTTTGATGAGAATAGAGTGAAACCTACGTAATAAATAAATAATTTTTATAAATTAATAATTTTCGTCAGTTCCAACTTAATTCGGTTCAAAATTTAACATAAATCGATAAGATAATAAGATAATAATTTTTTTCAAAAATTATATGTAAATATATGGTCCCATTATTGTTTGTTTTATATTTACAATAGAATTATCTTTATATTTTTTTAACACTTAATAAATTTCTAATGAGATCTAGTAATAGTATATCTAAAACCACATTTAAGTTCTATAAAATATATATTATATACACCAAATAATATAATAAAATTATTATAAATTTAGAAAAATAACAACTAATCTCTATACCTTAACATCATATATTTTTTTTATCTTAAATAAATATATCTTAAAATAAGAACTCTAAATAATGAAACTTTTGTAAATTAATATCTCTATAAATTAATAAAATTTCAAAGTCCCAACATTATTAATTTATAGAAGTTATACTGTATTTCCCTATCAATATGTCAGACAACATATACTTACTATTGAATTGATATTACCAAACATAGGTCTTACCCTAGGATATTGTTGTTTGCTGAACGGTTATCGTTATTAGCGTTTTATCTTATCGTTTATATTGTCAAAAATATTTTGCTTCCATGATTTGTCGATGAATTTAACTTTTTTTTTTTACATAAGTTATTCTATTACTCAAACTTGAGGTGGTCTGTGTAACCAAACTGGAATAGAACAACCAATAAAATAGAATACTCTATGGAAAGATCTCGCAGTCCAATCTAAGAAATCTGACAGCACTGAAATATGAGAAATCTTGAAATATGGGAAGCGTATCTTGATTTTAACTATTCAAAGTGCATGCATGATGCATCTTTACGAAAAACTGACAGCGTATATATATACAACACACAGTTTTACCTATAAACAATCATAAAATTTCTTTAATTTTGTAAGAGAAATCAGAGGGACAGCCTGTTAAATGAGGTGGACGCAGAGATTGATTTAAATCGGGTGAGGAATTCACAGACAATGATTTTCTTCCTTTTTTTGAAAAATAGACAATGGATGTTGCTCTGTGGAAATGTAAGATTGACAAATACAAGAAGAAATTTTCGACTAAAGACACATGGGGGCATATAAGAGAGGCGCACCCATCATGTATCAGCTGGTCAAATGGAGTCTGGTCTCAGTATGTCACTCCCAGGTATTCCCTTCTATGGCTAGCGATGAAGAATCGAATAACAAAATGGACTCAAACATCAATCCCTTGTGTGTGTCTTATGCAAATGGCCATGGGAATCGTGGAACACCTATTTTTCACCTGTTCTTATTCTGCTTTTATGTGAGAGAAGCTGACTAAAGGGATGCTGGCAGAGAAATACACAACGAATTGGATTTGCATTACACATCTAGTGCAACCAAAAGATATGCCCGACGGCCCCGACCATGCGTTATTCATGCTCCGAACGTCTCTATGTGATTTGGAGAGAAAGGAATAGAAAGAAGCATGGTGAGGCTGAGTCGCCACATCCCCTACTCATCAAAAATGTGGACAAAAAATATTGAGAAATAGAACTCTCTCATATAGGCTGCAGGAGACAAGTACAAATTAAGACTGTCTTCAACACAACAATCCTTGATTCTTTTTTTTCAGTTTCACAATTCTTTTCATTTATCTTTCTCCCTCTCAATGATGTAGCATTCTAATGCAACAAATCATACAAAAAAGCTTTTGCTCAAAAAATTCACAAATCATACAAAAAAACATTACCGAAAGACAATTTTACATAATAATATATACGGTTATAGATGAAAGGAGATGTTTAAAAAAAAAAAAAGATGAAAAGGAGCATCTAATGCTACTCAGTCTCACAGTTAGAAATCATATTTCTCTATCTCTACATTTTATGCAACATCCTTGGACAAGCTACAATGAAGAAAAATTTGATATATTTATCTCATCAAATTAACAGGAAAATCAGACACACAGTTCTTAAACCGAGGATTAGGTGATAACCTGAATCATGACAGCATCATTGCATAACTAAAGAAACACAAAACGGTTCCAAGCCCCAAGAGATCTGACACAGCTTGAGAGAGAGAGGGAAAGGAGAGAAGTCTCATGACACAAATTAAGGAAGAGAACAGAGAACACATGTCTGATTGTTTAGGTTAGAATCTCATAATAAACAACCAAAAGCGTAATCAAAAACCTGAATCTTTCTTTCGTTTTAGCCTTCAGATGCATACACCAAAAAGGGTTTTTCTTCTTCTGTTCATAATTTTTTTTACTGTATTATATGAAATCAAAAAGACGATTTGTTTATATTTTATAGAAAGAGAGAAAAGGTGAGAGAAGTCTCCAGAAATGTTTCAAAAATATGTTAAAGAACATTTAAAGCTTCAAGGACAAATCGATGGTGGATGTGTCGGGACTGCAATCACCAACTGATGTAGACACTGATGAAACCGATTTATTACCATCGCTTCCAGGGAAAAACTGGTACTCCTTCACATCTCTTGTTCCGTTTCTAGGGCTTCCGCTCCCAAGTTCCTCCATTGAGCCCTAATACACCATTAATTGATAACAAGAAAATAAGATCAGCAACTATAAATGCATACATATCTTTAATATATGTTCAAAATGGACAGATCAGTAACCGTATGATTTGTTAAAAACCTGATTAGTAGAAGCAGAAGGTGAGGCTGAATATCTGGTGATTCTATGATCGTATAAGAAGCCTTGGCTCCTCTGATCTGGTGGAAGAAAATGAGGAACCATTGTGTATTGCGGAAACCCACCACCGTTGGCTCGTACTTCTTCATTGATACGTTGCCTCTACAATAAAAATAAAATAAAATAAAAATCAAAGCCCTTTGGATGCCAATACCATTATCAATCATATATTCATATTTTTTTCTTAGATGAAAAAAAACAATTAAAATCAAACCTTGAAGCAAGCATCACAGTGAATATTGGAGGGGTTATACACTTGAGGAGTTGGGATTGAAGAGAGCTCGTGAGTGGAGGTCCCTACAACACCCCATGGGGAATAAACCGGGATCTGACCCGATCCGTTTCGAGTATACCCTCCGACAGACATGTTGGGCCCACCAGTACCGTAGCTTGGGAAGCCTTGTAGCACAACACCCGGGTCGGGTGAACGGGTAGCGTTAGGGCTCGCTCCTCTTCCTCCTTGGGCTAGGATCATGTTCTTCCTTTCTTCTTCGATTCTGAGTCGCTCGAGCCTTGCCACACCCATCCCTCTCAGCACTTGTTTCTTTGGTTTTTGGTTACCTGTCTCGGATCCCGGTATCCGACCATGAATATTCTGTGGCGGCTCTGTCGGGATCTCGCTGGAGTCGTTGACATGGTAAGTGTTTCTCAGAAACTCGTTTGGGTTTTGGTCTGTTGGCATGAAGAAGAGAGAAGCCGCCATTGGTGATAATCACTGAAGTGCTTAGAGAGGGAGATGAAGAGGAGAAGGCAAATAGCTTTACGTCTTATCTTGTTCCTGATTTCTTTGCATATATGTGTGTTGTGTATTTGTTCATGTACTCAGGCATAGTACTTATCTTTGTTTTTTTACTTGCTGTTATTTCCAGGTACTATATGAGGATAAACTTATCTTTTTTTTTGTTTTTACCTTGTAACTTTTTACCCCATATACTAGATTAAAGCCTTTTTCTTTATCAAATATTAAGGCCTTTTTTTTTATAACATTATTAAGGCCTTTTTAATTCAAAAAGATAAGTAAAATAAATACGCTTTTCTTTACCTTCTTATAGTTAACCAGATATAATTATTCCTTTTGCACTTGCTTGCATGCATGTCTAACTTATGTGTGTAAACTCAAGTTACACTTGACAGAAAATGGGTTTACTCTAGATCACTAATCCACTATATTTTGTTGGGGTTTAAGTCGAGAGACATCTGCAGTATTATGTATTTTTGTTAGTGTTTATGTTATGGCACGAATGTATGATTGATTGATGCTATGCATGCATTGGATCGAGGAAGAAATTCAACAAAACAGAAGGGTAGTTAGTACTAATCTTGACTTTTCTTGGTTATACCCATTCAGTGGTGAATTTCTCTCTTTCGATAATTAATCCTCACTTACTCCTTAATTAATTCATTTATATCAACCTACTTTTTATTAACAATTGTAACAAACTAACTATATATACATTATAGAATATTATGTGCAGATATAAACTACATATATATACTAGGACGACAGTGATAGCAAATAGGTAACACTTGTCCGCTGGATCCTAATTCTTGTGTATACAATAGTTTTTATATATAATGATCAAGCTTGGCAATTTTCGAAATTCAATGCTTAACAACAAAAGGGAGAGGGGGGGGGGTGTAGATCCTTCTTTCAACATTGTGTGAGCGAAAAACGTAAGATTATAAAATTAAAAGCTTTTAATCGATTTATTTATGTAATATTTGTTCTTAGGTAATATTGTGAAAATCCAAATTTGGTACCGTCGAGGCGGCATATCGGAGATTGGGGCAAGACTCACTCGTGATGTCTGAATCACACGGTCCAATAAAAACAGTGCGTTGTCACTAGTGTATAGAACTCGCGGAGCAGAAGATAGGTGTCGGGACGTGAGACCATTCGCCGGTTGTAGCAAGCGATGTCTGAAGCAACGTGATTTTACACAGCTCATATCATCTAAAATAAGCAAGTCTAGTTACAGTCGAAGTTATATTTATTCTTTTAAATCTCTTCTTTTAAATATATAACTAGATTTTGATCCGTGCGTCAGCGTGTGTATATTTTTTAAAATATGATGCTATTTGTTTTTATGTCACTATTTAGGATTGAGCAAAAAAATCGAATTCGAAGAATCAAACCGATCCCAATCCGAACAATCGAACCGATCCCAATCCGAATAAGTAGTATCAACTCCGAACCGAAATTGATTAAATATCTGAATTATTCAAAATTTTGATATTAGAAGAAGTGAAACCTAATCCGATCCGAACCGAAATATTTTGTATCCAAAATAGATTTATATACTTATACATGTTATTTTTTTTTAGATTTAATATATATAAAAACATCCATAACATATATGATACTTTTAAGTTCGTTTAAATACTTGAAGACATATACAAATAATCAAACGTAAATATCAAATATTTAAAATATACTCAAAACTCCAAAAATACTTAAATAATTATTAATTATCTATCCAAATATTTAAACCAAACCAATTTAAATTGGTTATTCAAATCCGAACTGAATCCTCAAAGATCTGAACCGAACATGAAATCCCAAACAGACCCGAAAATGAACACGAACGCCCACCCCTAATCACTATTATATATCATATATGTGTCATATTAGGTTACAAAAATATGTGTTATCATATAATTAATTGTATTTTATACGTACTATCAAATAAGTTTTCTTTTAATTAATAATATTTTATACGTACAATCATATAAATAATCACATATATTATATTTTTAAATTTCAATGTGAAATATAAAAACCATAATTTAAGTTGGTGTTTAAATTGGTTGTATTTTATTTTTCTTATATATTTTGAAAACATTTTTATAATGGTTATTGTAAAATATGTTAGTAAAAATCAATTTTTGAATATATGTATATTTTTGAATAGATTTTTAATATAAATCAATTTTAAATTATTATTTTGATTTGAATATGTATATCAAGAAACATAAACCAATTATTTTTTAATATAATGTAATGGATTTCCAAAAAAATTAATAGAATAATCTCAATACTTTTTTTCTAACTTACTGTTATCAATGTTTCAAACAACGCTGTTTTTTTTAACTGATATCTGTGTTACCAAACAAAATCTTAAAGTACTTCTACTTATTTTTCAATAAGTTAGATAATAACCTTTTTCAATGAGAATATATGACAATTATTTTTACAAGTTAGAAATAAATCTACGGTGAATTATGAAATCTTTAGCTATATAATATAAACGTACGTATTGTATGAGAAGACATTTTCAATGTTGTATTAATTGTTACTTTACCCGAAGTAATTTTGAAAATGTCTATCATTTTGAATATAAATATTAATAATTTTAAAATAGTTTTGAAAAAATTTGAATTTCAAAAAGAAAATTTGAGAGCCAAATCCTAGGTTACGCGAACAAACTTGAGTTTAGAAAATATTTTTTAAAAAAATCCAAAATTATAAAATTTATTAAAAAGTTCGAATTTGAAAACATATTTCGAAATTATAAAAGAAAGTTAATTATTCTCAATTTTTTATTATTATTTTATTACTTATATATATATAAAGCAAATGGTAAAATCGTCTTTTGCCTTTTCATGAATTTTTTTGGTCATTTTTCTCTTTGAATACTCTCTTTGTGACAAAAACTTTAAAATGACTATTTAAGAAAAAAAATTCAATTTTGTATGTATCACTATTATTTTCTTTTTAATTTGAAAGAAAAAATAAATAATAATGCTATATGATTTAGAAAATAAATAAATTGTATATTTACTTTACAAAAAAATGATAGAAAATAGGTAATACAATTCATGAAAATCTATACTAATCTAAAAAAATTATGATCAAAATTCATAAGTCAATGTATATAAATTTTCACAATTCACGTAACTTTTAAAATCTATCAACTCTTAAAATTCACCAACTCTATACAAATTCATCTCCCAATAACCCCCTAAATTAGTTTTTATGTATTTAAAAATTTGACTTTTCACCCAATAAGAAAAAAAACTACCTGTGATATCTATGGTTTTACATGAGATGATGATCAGTAAAGCAAAAGGAATTGCAAGAGTCGTGAACTACGAGAAGGTTGGGCTACGGAGCGGAGTAGAGTAGAAATGATGGCTGCATCATATCAGAAATTTTTTTTAAAGCTTCATCCATGTTAATTCTTGCATCAGCCGAACAACTACAATTAGAAAATTATAATCATTTAAAACTATTTGATTTATTGGCTATTTTTACACTAATCTTAAGCAAACCCCGGCCCTCTGAAATAACTATAAATTACACTGTGTTCTTATAATAAATATCTTCCTAAATTTTTCTAGGAGAAAATTTCTTATGTAATTTTTAAGAGTGTCTATCATATACACACAAATTTCACTCAGAATGATTTTGTTACAATTAGCCAATTCGATACCATGAAAAATAAAGTCTGGATTACCACTTGGGAAAAAATCCAAACCGCATGACCAACCCAACATATCTACCAAGCCTAGAACGCAAGGCGAGATAATAAACAAGTTATCCTAACATATCAACATAAGATAATCATTTATATATAGAGACAGAAATGCTCTATCACGGTTTAGCTTAACTAACAAAGTGTGTCATCTCCTGTGATTAGTACAATAGCTGATCCTTGAGTTAGAAAAATGAGATGGTCATTGTAAGTTTAATTAATTGTTTTCCGAAGAAGATTATGTGATAAAAAATTTAAGGAAAACTGAGAGACAAAATGAAATAAAAATAAAATGAAATAGGTTAATATTTTTTGGTTATTGGATACAGTTTAACTGATACTTTTGAAAAAAAAAATATGTAACCGAATAAATAAACTAATATGGATGCATGATTTACTATAGATACTGCTTTAGATTGTATTGTGGGCTAGGACAATGGACTGTGTGAAGGTGTTTGTAGGGCAAAGGACGAGCGGAAGACCCCACATGTGCTTTCATGTTAAGTTACGAAGTGTGGCCCAAATGACACGTGTAAAAACGAGGACCACTTTTAGGGTTTATATTGCTGGATTTAGGCAGGCACGGAAAGATTCTTGGGATCGGTGAAGCATATTGTGTCCTTTCTAAGAATGATTGGATCCTTTCTTTCTTCTTCTTTGATCCTTTCAAACAATTTTTAATGCTCATATCTAGGAGAGAGCAAGATAACAAATTATATACATCATATACTTTATTTGGTTAATGAAACGAAATGAGATGCAATGATTTCTACTTTTCTTAACCATTGCTTAGGTTTCATTTCAGATGGAGTATGTTGCTTCCGTTTTAAGAGCACCGTAATCAAATTTATGATTCGTAAAATTTATCCATTATTATGAGTTTGAACAGAAAAAAACAATAGATAGATAACCTTACCAGAATTGTAAAACCTATTTACCTCAGTACTGTATTTGTGAAAAACATTCACAAGATATATAACTACAGACATTATTTATACAATAAGAGACAGTATATACTTTTGTTTCTTATAGAGATCTCTAAGTATGTCTTATATATGCATATTCATGGAGTAAATGTAGACAAGAGAGTACAAAAGGAGGTAGAGTAGGTGAATAAATGAGTGAATATTGGGGCAGTGAGAATTATAAAACAAAATAAAGAAATAGGGATGAAAAGAGAGAAACTGTTAGTTTGGCTTTATACAATGGTCTTCCTTATCTATCTATTTTCATACAAGCTTTCAAACCCTTCCTTAAACCTTCTTTTGGACCACATGTCTCTCTCATCTTCTTTTTTCATTTCTTCTTTTCTAACAATTTATTTTCCAGATTTATATTATCATTGCTTTAGATCTGAATCTCCAACTGAGATTCTCTCCTTTCCATCACTAGTACAGTTGTTGCAGGCTTATTCAACTAATTTACATTTTTTGGGAAAGGGTTAACTAAGTTAGTTTTTCTCCCTTGCAGTATCTAGATTCTTCATTTATCAATCTACTCACCATTTGCATTTGTAAACCTCTAAACAGGACATGAAAAATGTACCAAACCGATGTGTTAAACTGGCATAACAAACAATTAATTACCACACTTGATTAAACATACAATTATGAAGATATAACGTCCAGGGAGGGGGGTTAAACTTAATATTGAGTTAAAACTTGTAAAGTAAAACTATGGAATGGAGGATCAGAAACAATGTTGAAATCTGGACCCTTCAATAGGCAGAGACAAATCTGAGCCCCATATATTCTGTGTCCAAAGACTAGTAGAAAGCTTTAAATAGGGTTCTGTGTCCATAGACTAGTAGAAAGCTTTAAATAGGGTTCTGTGAATTTTTGTTGTGATGAAGATTATATTTCTTCAAAATATTAAATAATTATAACAAAAGCTATTGTCCCTTTCACTTGTTTCTTGTCTTGTTCTTCAACAAGACACTGCAACTATTTCAGGCTGAAAGTACAAATTGTTTTTTTTTTGTATTTGCAAATGTGCTCCATATATTGTGCGTATTAGACATTATCAGTTGTTATATAAACAGTTTACAGTAGAAACATTCAAAGCCAGAGATTCAGCGGCATCTTTTGGTAGATTCATGACCACAGCTTGGGTGACTTTTAAACCCTTTCGCTTGAAAACATAGAATTATTACTGATCCAAGTGCCATAACATGTAATTTATTACATATCGTAAGAGAAACTAGAAAAAAGTAAACAATTAATGCATTTCACGTTGCTGATGAAATACTCAACATTAAACAACACATTTTTTCACAACCCTTGAATGGGCTTTTAAGAGACCCAATAAAACGACCCGAATTAGTAAATCAGTTCGTAACCTGTAAGCGTTACCATTTACCAACTTAATCTTGGACAAAGTTTTCCATTGTGAATTGCTCTGTTCTGGTCTAGAAGATAGCAACTTAACAGACATTATGCAAGCATGAACGAAGAATGTAAGGAAGATGAAAGCCGTGGCTAAAGCTAGCAGTAAGCGACAAGTATTAAGATAAAACTTCAAAGAACGTTACTAAGAAACAGAGAACTCTTTTCCGCCAAGAAATTGTATGAATGACATTTGGTAAAAACTTACAAAAAGAAAGCCAAAAGATAGAAAAAGTTTTGAAGATTCTGTAGTCTATTCATGGTCTTTGTTAGCGTTTACGCTTACCTTAAAAAAGAAGAAAACTTTCTACAAGTTTGTGCTTTCTCTCTGTAATTTTTATGGATTGGTAAAAACATAAGATGGGAACTACTACTTCAAACAATCATTCAAACAACAAAGATCAAAATGTAATAACAATGTCAAGGACATGTATAATATACATATGGATGTGTATTTCTATATAACTTCTATATCCAACAACGAGCTATTTGCAACAGTTGGTTGTTTTGTCTCTACAATATCTTCTTTGCTCAGTCTACTGCAAAATAAATTGAGTCGCATTTTCAGTCTGCATCTGTTACTTCAGCTTCTATGTCCACGACCGCTGTTGAGAAACCCTTTCCTGCAAAAATCAATACACCTCTTCTCACCACTAGATCCACAAGACTTCTCAGTTACACATTTGCACAAAGTAGAGCAGGCATTTAGGAAAGTAAGTAAGAACCTTTCTTAGGCGGAGAAGAAAACCCATTAAGGTCTTGTCCGAAAGCAGTAGTCTGGTTGGAAAATTTCACTGGTTCCTTAACAAACTTATCATCCACAACTGCATTTTCCCCAAGTACAATGCTTGAAAAAGGAGATGTACAACTTTGATAAATCTAAAAGTAAAGGGATTTTCATCTTTTCACCTGAGAATGGCTGAGTGCAGAAAGGGCAAAGCTGTACTTCATCGTCCAACGTTGACCTGTAGCGCGATTTGGATATTCAGTCAGTAGAGAGCAACAACAAAAACAACAGAGAGATAGATTCTTGTGAAAGGCATCCTTACTTAAATATCTGAAACTCGTTTCCGCAATTAGGACACTGCACAAAGCGTAAAGAAAAGCTTAATACAACACAACATAGAAGGATATACTCAAAACACACAAGTGCTAAGCTAACTTTAACTCAAGAATGATCGCATCTCTATGCCAAAGAGACAAGAAGACATACACTGCTCTGGACAATATCTCGCTGTGCCCACCAAAGAAAAGCTCCCAACCCCAAAATTGGAACAATCACAACAACCAGCTGCAGACAGATTGTAATAAACTTCAATTAACCCATACGGATACAATTAAAGATAACCAATGAGATGAAGAGAGAGAGAGTTGATTTACCCAAACGGATACAATAGCGTCGAGAACCCAACCAAGCTGACCAGTCATAGAGAGATAAGTCAAACCAATAGCCAAAGCGAGGTTCCCGAGGATTCTCCCGTTCCCGTTGTTATCTCCGCCGTTAAAGCCTAAACCTTTGTTACAGCTAACCTTAAAGACTCTTCTTTTACTACGATTAAGAGCCTTCTCTCTTGCTAGAAATCCAGTTTCTTTCAGTTTCAGACCCATCAGCGCTGGCCGTCTCTGACGAAGCTCGACCAAGCAAGCTCTCAATCCCAGCTTGTTTCCGAGCAGAGAAGGACCAAAGCTCCCTCCTTTCGCGTGTAGTCTGTTTCTGGGTTCCTTGTTGATACCGTCGTGTATGGAGAAGAAGGTACAAAGGGTGAGATGCGGAGTCGAAGCCATCATCATCTGAAAATGGGGGTTTGCTTGCCGAACACCAACGCTCAAGCAACCAACAAAAGAACAACTTCTCGATAATTTAAGGTTTAATATAAACTAATTACATATTTTTGCACAACGCGGGGATAGCTCAGTTGGGAGAGCGTCAGACTGAAGATCTGAAGGTCGCGTGTTCGATCCACGCTCACCGCAAATCTATTTTTTTCCTCTTAATTTTACTTGCTTGAAACGCAGCGTTTTACACTCTTAATCTACTTGCTTGAAACGCAGCGTTTTAGGCATGTAAGGAAAACACGAGTTTGACTTTAGAGAGATAGATACGTGGCTATAACTTTAAACGCAACGTTTTAGGCATGTAAAGGAAAACAGAAGTTTGACTTTAGACTTTAGACTTTAGTTAAGGCCTAACAGCTCAAGTTGCATTATAGTTTGATGCGAGTGAGAGAGATATCCGATTTAAATATATATACTAGAGTGCAAATATGGATTAAACATGTTCACTTTAAATTTCTAAAAGTTACATACACACTACATCTACTTTTGATTAACAATTGTTTGTTCTAGCTTGATATGGGTTCGGATTAAACTACAAATATCATTGAATTGTCATTTCGTTCAGTGGTCTTATATTAAGTCTACTAGGTCATACTATATATATTTTTATTTAGACAACCAGTGCTTGAATACATGTATTCAGCCGTCATATATGTTCGTGTATGAGGAGTGTATCTCGATACAATTTATTTGAGCAATTTACAAACCTTACTTCATAATAACTGCATGAGAGTTAGCCATCTTATGAAGAAAAATATTTGACTTTTTTTTTTATTTTTTTTTTTAAACCTCTTATAAATTCACAATCGAACTCATCAATCCCCAACGCAACACACCACATCCTCTCTATCCTTAAAGGTTCCACACCATAAGATTCAAGGATGGAGATCTCAAGAACCTCATTGGCAGTGATAATTATCTCGGTAGCTTCTTGTTTATTACAGGTCAAGGCTTGGCATGGTCAGACTTATTGTGGTGGCAACGCACATCCTCGATGCCAGCTCCAGTACATCGACTGTCCTGATGAGTGCCCGACCGACTTTGATTCTTACTCTCAGAAGAAACTTTGCTGGGTTGACTGTTTTAATCCTCTTTGCATGGCCGTGTGTCGCGGTAATTAATCACCACATTAATATTTTATGAGTTATAGACAATTTAGTAAGAGTGTTCATAATATAAAAAAAAGGTGACTCGGGGTCTATGTTTATATATTAACTTAGAGTATCTTCAACCCGGCTGCAAAATTTACTGCAAAATGGAGATTATGCAGTTGTGAACAAACAAAAAAGCATAACTAGCTTGTTTACAACTGCATAATCCACTCTATTTTGCATAAAGTTTGTAGTGGGGGTTGGAGATGCTTTTAAAATTTGAAAGTTCAAAACAGACTTTTTATTTTGCTACGTCCAAAATCAGCTCAGTTGTTACTTAACTAAATATTTATGTAGATCAATATACTTTAAATGTGCAACTACTAGAATTTCATCTGTTTGATTTTAGATTTTAAAGATGTTTTTGCAATTTAAATATGATATTTGTAGGGGTAAAGCCCAACTGCGAATCCTATGGAGCGGTTTGTCTAGACCCGAGGTTTATAGGTGGTGATGGTATTGTGTTCTACTTCCATGGAAAGAGCAATGAACACTTCAGCCTCGTATCTGACCATGATGTTCAGATCAATGCTAGGTTCACTGGACATAGACCCGTTGGTCGCAGCAGAGATTTCACATGGATCCAAGCTCTCGGCTTCCTCTTCAACACCCACAAGTTCTCACTTGAGACCACCAAAGTCGCCACTTGGGACAGCGAAGTCGACCATCTCATGTTCACTATTGATGGACAAGATTTGGTTATCCCTGAAAAACCTTTATTCACTTGGTAATTATAAAAACTCAAATTTCACCTTCTATATCATCTTTTTTTTTTGTTTTTCAGCCTTTCGGTTAAGATGCTTTTAAAATGACAGTTTCTCTTAATGATGCTTCTTAATTATATTTTCATAAATTAAAACGTGTAAACCCAAGTTTTTTCATAATCGACAAAATAATTTTGTTTTTAAATATTGTATTATGTATACATTTATCATAACTTTACCATGTAAACAAACGCAAAAGCACTTACAAACAATTAATCTTTAGTCTTTTATAACTCTTGAACAACATGCACGTTCTCAGGTACTCATCCGACAAAGAGATCAAGATTGAGAGACTTACCCAAAAGAACAGTGTGATTGTCACGATCAAAGACAAAACTGAGATCATGGTCAAAGTGGTTCCAGTGACCAAAGAAGACGATAGAATCCACAACTACAAACTACCTAAAGATGACTGTTTTGCCCATTTTGAAGTCCAGTTCAAGTTCATAAATCTGTCCCCGAAAGTTGATGGAATCTTGGGACGCACCTACAGACCCGATTTCAAGAATCCGGCTAAGCCAGGAGTCGCAATGCCAGTGGTGGGAGGTGAGGATAGCTTCAGGACATCTTCTCTGCTCTCTCATGATTGCAAGACTTGTTTATTTTCTGAAGAAATGGCTGTTGATAGTGGCTCTGTCAAGGTGAAAAGCGACTACACATTGTTAGATTGCACCCGCGGGGCGTCTTCGGGTTATGGAATCGTCTGCCGGAAGTAGTTAACGTCCAAACTTAATTTGCAAAGACAATGAAAAAGATCATAGTAAAAAAGAAGTACTATAAGTTGCTTTATTTTGTGTAATACTATATTATGTGATAATTTTGTTCCTTCGTCAAAATAAGAAGAGTACTAAGCTAACTGAGAACCAAATAATGAAGAAAGTAATTGTAACTCTGTTGTTATTTACGTCGATCAAATAAAACTGCGATGGACCAATTATGAAAATTCTAAACACATTGAACTCACAAACTCCCTAGTGTGGAAACATTTTAACCATTTGACCAATTAATAGATAAAAACGTTTCCTAGCATTGAGGTTATGAATGATGACCGCGTACAAAGCAGAATGCAAGACTACATAGCCATCTATCGGTAAGCAAAAATGCATTGTAGTTACTGGTATGCTACATCCGTTTTGTTCCATATGCTGTAATAATTTAGAGCCATATATTGCTTATCTTTTATATGAACACTAACTTCAAAAACAAACTTAATTAATTTAGGATATAAAAAGAGGTTTTCCATACGTTTAGATCTGGATACAATGTTAATTCAGTGCTTCTATGTAATGACCGAGAAGTGTGGATCATGCTCGTGTTAACCAGTGAACGTAACTTCTAAAGACGTTTTTCATTCTTTTTTGGAAGTCTCAACTCTCAAGTTTGCTACTCTCTTTGTTTCAATACTCCTATCGTTATAAAAACTTTCACATAGATTAATGCACCAAGTATAATATCTTTTTTATCCTTCATTAATTGATTATTTTGTATAATTAAGTACACGAAATGGAGTGAATAAAAGGGTAAACATAGTATTTTGTCACTATAATTTGCATTGGTTTTCGGAAAATGTCAATTATATTGAGACAAATTTTTTTGACCAAAATGTCTTTTAAAACTGAACGGAGGGAATATGATACATATTTTGATTTTTTCACACATATTAATAAAATATGTAGTAAATACCTAATTTTCTGCGATTATCTTTTTTTTTAATTCTAAAATTTAATAAGTGTAATTAAATTTTTTGAAATTTGTAATTAATCATTATTATTTGATAAAATATGCATTGAAAATATAAAATGCATTTTTTTCTTTTTGAAATATTTATTTTTATAAAATATGTAAATTAATTTATGAAACAGAAGAAGTATTCAATATTCACATACATTTAATTTAAAAATGAGAAAATTATTAACTCATTAATATATACAACTTGAGAATGTTGAATGAATATGGTAACAATCTCAAACAACTATTTTTTATTTAAGAATTCTGATAATCCATCAAGGTATTGTGATTCCATTTTCATTACATTTCCCTCCCATCAAAACTAATCAAGCCCTCTTTGCCTTTCTGGAATCCTTAGCCTAACCGAATCGGTTTAAGGCCCATATAAATCCCTATTTATATACTTTAATTACCACTCTACCCTCTCAGGGATTATCATGAGAGCTACCAAACCAAATCACATGATCTCTCTCTCTCTCTCTTAATGCCTAAACTCGAATGTTTGACCCGAAAGCCCGAACCCACCGCTACTCAACCCGCTCGAGCTATACCCGTAACTCTGAGTCAACTCGCTCGAGTTCATCTGCAAATTCCTCAACCCGCTCTCCGCCTCTCCCTCCGCCGCTCTAAACGCGTCGTAACCTCCGTAACCATTGCTCGCCGGAGCTAGCTCCGGGATAGGTTTAAGACCCGCTAAGCTCGCCCAGTCGAAGTTCCCGTTGAGAAGCGTCCTCAGAGAATTCACCCGAGGAAGATTGAAAGACCGATCGTTCATCTCCGGGAACGAGTCAAGAACGTCGTCGTGATGTGACGAAGAAGACGACGACGACCCGTTCGTGCTGTGCTCTTCGCGGCAAGGTTGAACCGGAGCAACGGCTTGTCTCTGAGACCCCGACGTCTTCTTGTAGATTCGACACAACACCCAATCATCCAACTGAAAGAAAAACAAATAAAAAAACGAACTTTAGCGATTCTGAGTTTGATAGTGAAGAAAGTTTCAAGCTTTCGATCGTGTTTTTATTACCTTTGAGCTTCCATGGCTGCGAGAATGCTCCACGAGGCGATACTCGTGCATGATCCAGTTCGTTTTGGTTCCTTTTGGAGCTTTTCCGGCGTAAAAAACCAAAGCTTTTTTAATTCCGACACGGTGGCCATCCGACGTGATGATTTTGTCGGTACCCGTAGCCTTCCAGTAACCCGACCCGGCTACTCTATTGGGTCTTGACCCGTTTGGATATTTCCGGTCTCTCGGGCTAAAGAAATACCATTCCTTCTCTCCAAACAAGGCCTTACCTGTACACAACAAACACCAAGAAGATGAGAAACTTTACAATAATAGCCCCTTAGTTTTAATATTTTCCCAAATGAAACTCCGATATTATGATTTGTGACAAATAGCACCCTAGACTTTGTTAATAAAGAGGCGTTGCTTACTTGGCAAATCCCAAGGATCGAACTTGTAGAGATCGATGTCTCCGATGACCTGGAGAGAGAAATGATAGCCTGCAACTTTCCGACAGAGATACTGAACAAGAAGCTCTTCATCTGTCGGGTAAAATCTGAAACCCGGTGGTAAGCTCAACTGGGCTAACGGATCCATTTCTCTAACACCCATTTCCCCCTAACTTCGATTCTTCAGCAGACAAAACAATCTAAATGTGTTTCGAACTCTAAGAAAACCAAGAAAGTTATATGTTTATGTTCGTCGATCTTTTTGACAAGCTGGTGATTAGCTGCTTTATATAGGCTGTGGAAAAGGTTAGGTTCTTCGAGGATAAGTACGGTCGTCCTTGTCTTACTTGCTCAAAAATCTTAATACGATTTTCTTTGTGGGACCCTTTTAAACCATTGACATAGTGCCACGTATATGAACCAGCCGACCTTATCGGTGAGTTGTACATTATTTCTTGGAGCCATATAAATGTGCGTAAACACACAAACGAAAGATTTTCTCATGCGCAAGTTATTTTACCACGAGTATGAGAAAAAAAAGTCCCAAGTCACTGCAGTAACTTGAGAAAACATGATCGCGGTAAAAAATTTTCCTCTCTATTATTTCCTTCGTGACATTTAAACTCTCTAAATAACTCCTGAAATACTATGGTAACTATAATTTCACCGAAGTTTTAACTTTCAATTATTCGACAATTTGATGTCGTTCTGGTTCATGAACCGTCAGGAAAAGCCGACACGTGTTGAGACATATGTCCTTTCTTCTAGAATTCTGAAAAGCCTAACAACGATGTGTATCTATCAGAGTTCTCCATATATAATTGAGCCCGGTACGATTTATCTTTTCATGAAGCACTAACGTTAAGAGTCAGAAAAGAAAAGAAAGAAGCACTAACGCTTCGGTAGATAAATCTATTGAGCAAAAAGCCTTAATAATCAGGCTCAGACACGCGTGGAAGGCAATGCCCCACTCGTGTGAAATGTATACGTGTTAGGAGAGTTAGGCAAGGCTTGAATGAAAGAGTCAAAAGAGACGAAATTAAGAAAAAAAAAAATACTTCATAAAGGACAGAAAATATTGAACAAGTGTACATACTACAAAGTTCTAACTAATAAAAATAGAATGGATTTACGTTAACTCGAGACACGTATTGGAGAATTATAAAATATATCCGTTTTATAAATATACTGCTGAGATTACATATGTAGGCGACAAAAAACTATTAACAAAAATGAATTTTCTAATAAATTTACCTATGATGTTTTTTTCCTACTTTTGATTCTTATATATTGTAAGAAGAATATTATTTATCATTTTTTGTTTATTTGTATTAAATTATATTTCAATCTTTAAACAAAAAATATGTTACTATTTTGATAATGTTTTCGAAGTTTTATTTCAATAATTGTCTCATTTATTTATTTTATGTTATAATTAGTTAAAAAGAGTGATTAGGGTTTCGTTCACTCAAGAAATACTATAAATGGCCTAAGAAGTTGACAAGTGAAAACAATGGACCGTGCTGGACAGGTCACACCTCACAAGCCTTTATATAAATACTACATGTGACGCGCGATTCAAAGAACTCGATTCTTCTTCTTCTTGATAATTCTTTTCTCTTTTAAAATTATTATTCAATCATTTCGTTTTCGACTGCTTTTGGATTTTAGATTTTAGTGAACGTGGAGAATTCTTGTTCACAGAGAGAGGGACATGGTCACCCATTTCTTTGTTAAGAAAATAATTTTTAAATATTAGCAAAGATACGACAAGTTTGGTTGAACGATTTGCACAACTGCAAAATGTCTTGATAAGAAACTCCGCAATCGCTATTCAGTAAGCGCATATTATTCTTACGAATTTGACAAAAAGTCAAAAAAAATATATTAGATTATCCCCAAATAGTCAAACCGTAACTTAATTTGTGATGATCCTGAACTAATTTATTAGATTATCCCCAAATAAACACCAAACGTCGAATACATTTTTTTATATAAAAGTGAAGATAAACATCATTTATGTATTTATTTTAAAATAAATAAATCAATACTATTAAAAGTTGAAATATATGGACGCGTCTAATAATTAATTAATGAGTTCACTGAGTTAATTGTACACACACACTGTATCGCATGTCGCTAAAGTATGCTTTTCTTTGTGAAGTTGCATGTTTATTAAAGCTTTAAAGAAGAAAAGGTGAGGTGATCACGAAGGTTTTATCAAATGAAAAAGAAAAAAAGGCATGATGCTTTATAAATGCATCGCGTATGACCAGGGGCGTACCTGAGATGTTGGGAGCCTAAAACAATTTAGTGAGAGTTTTCTAAAAAAAAATTATTTTATAAATTCAGTGGTTTTTTCCTATGTAAAATTTTTCAAAAAATTTGGGGGTCCTAAGCCGGTGTTTCAGTCCGTTGTGCTCAGGACCACCCCTGTGTGTGACATATGTGTACATGCATAATAATTAGACATCACTTATAACTGATTCAGAATCTGGTTTCTATATGATCCATTGGTGAATATTCCGTTTTGAATTTTATTCACAAAAACTGTAAAGTGGTCGAGAGATCGATGATTTTAGACCGATCTTTTTTCCGACTAAATGACAGGTATATTTAGATAGTTGTAACTTCAGCACAAGCTTTCCAACAATTAATCCATTACCTTTAGATGCTAAATAAACTCAAAACCTAAACTAAAATTTCAAAATAGGAACTAGGAGAGACCTTGCTCTCTCTGGCACGAAGACCAAGACGGCCGCAGCTACAGGATGAGATCTCCCTCCGACGTCTTCTCCGGTGACAATTCTTGCCTCTGAAGTTTCCGTCTCCTCCTCTTCGTCCGTGCCGTTTCTGAGTTTTTCTCCGATGGTCATCTCCCCACCTTCTCTCCCAACACCGATGACTCAACGTTTGCAGCTCCAACCAGGGTCTTCTCCTCGGCGAACCTCTCTTCTCCGAAACCTCAATCCCCGTCCACCTCCGGAGCCTCCGGATCCACCGGATCGAGTACCTCCGCATAGTTTTCGTTCAGTGTTTCTCCGTTCAAGTCCAAACTTTATGTCCATCGGAACTCTGGTGGTCCTCTCTGGGTTGAAGGTTTCTTCGACTGTTTTGTTCTCCTGGAAATCCCAGACAATGAAGCTAGTTGCTTTCCATGCTCGCTGTATCACCCTTGTCGGCCCGCGTCCTCTACATTTCAGATCCGTGAGTGAAACTCTCAGATCTGTACATCTCAACCTTTCTTCCTCAGTGCTTCTCCGGCTCGAAGATCCATGCCATCAACCACCGCAAACATACCTTCTCTCACAACTGTTGGCGTCCGATGTAGGTGGGAATCCACTCCGGCGTCCAGCTCTGAGCTATATGTTTCTAAATCTGGCGACCAATGTAGGTGGGAATCCACTCCGACGTCCAGCTTTGAGCCATCAAAAGCTAGTAATGTCATGTTGTCGCACAACTCTCACCTCCTCTTCTGTTGTGGAGAGTACTTCACTACCATGCCTCCTTTCTATGAATGGAGAAAATTTCTCGGATTCTTTTCCGAGCTTTAGTTTCAGTTTACTCACCGGTTTGTTACTTTGTGGAGCGGTCTGTACGGGGCCTGAAGGTGCAATCGAGACTATTTCGGTTTCTCTCGTTGGTGAGGACTGTCTCTCAACGTCACTTGTGACTATCTCTCAGCTGTCCGACTTTGTCGTGAAAGCTTTATCGACGCATTCAAGCTTGGCTTTGAATTCGCTGTCAACTTCATATGAAGATTTATCATGCTTAGTTCTATTCGCTATTGTAGTTCATGAATTATTTTCAAGAGGATGTTTAATTCCGTCTTGGCTTTGTAGTCTTTGAATTTGAATCTAATGAAAGTTTGTGTTTCAAAAAAAAAAAAAACCAAAACTAAAATTTCATTAATAGACTATTCTTTTATAACACAACGCTACTATGCTAGAAACTACAGAAAGCTGGCTTAGTTTTTAGGTTATTTTCTTATTTGTATGGCATCTAATTTATATTAAAGATTATTCCGCTAGACCACTTGCTGATTGAAGTATCTAAAATAATGCGTTAATGATACTATATGAAGTCGATAGTACGTTTACTATGCACCACAAATTCATCAGCTAGCTGTTCGAATTTTAAAACCGCGTGAGGTCAAATATCTTTCATGTACGAACAATTTCAACGTGTTACATGTGTTGAACTTGGAACACAACCAATAAGCAAACATTGAATTGGCTTTGAACTTTTCCTTTGAACACACACAGAACATGCTCTTTACATTACTACCTAGATTCTTATATCCCTTTATTGAGATATGACTTATCATAGGACCACTTGAGCCGGTCCAAGTTAATCAGTCCATCATAATAAACATAACATTAAAATATGCTAAATTATTTCAAAACATAATTCATCATATATCATTACAAATGACTAACGAAAAAACAACATTGCAATAAGAACATATTGGTGTTATACATTCGTTCTTACTCAAAAAGTACTAAAACCCAATACAAAAAATGGAGATAGCTACATTATTAGCCAGACTTGGTTTTACCAATCCTCATCAAAGCAATGTAAGCAACTACTCTATAACCAACAAGCATCAAAGCCAAGGCGAATGCAGAGACTAATCCACCATGAAACCCTATGTGCTTAATACCTTCAAAGTCGCCAACATAACACTTCATTTTCCCATTTTCACCACAAGGATACCACTCACTCTCCGTGTACTGACCCAATATCACTAGTTTATAGGTATAGTAACCTATTGATACGTATTTGATCCAGGAGATAAACACTGGGACATTTCGAACGTAGAATCCTCCAGCTAACAAAAACGTCAGCATTATAACTGACCCGAGTGTCGTGGCTGTCTTCTGGTCCATCACTAGGGCACCTAGGGCTAGTCCTAGCCCACCAGAGACAAGGACGTGGAGAAGGAGGGTCAGAAGGGTCAGAAAGAAGTTTACAGGTTTTGGGTTTAAACCAGCCATCCAATATGTGATGATGAGAAAAATGGTTGGTAGAATAAGCTCCATTGGGAGATCCCCGACAACTCGAGACATGAAGTAAGATGAGAGCCTGTACATGCCCGAGGAGCGTTCTTTCTCAAGCATTTTTCGCTCTTGGGGAAACGTGAAGATTTGTTGGAAAAGAGGAAAGAACGCCCAGAAAGATGACATAAAGAACAATAGCCCTAGCTGCAACAATAACACAAGTATTCACATCACCTATATTTTATTTTGATAAAATGTAAATAAAGTATATTACCAAAATAAAATGGTTACATATGCTAAGTTAACCGAGTACGTCTATGGCCCAAAAAATAAACAACAGAGAAGCTAATGTTTGCTACAGTCAAGCTATTAGAACCTATTAGCCATGTGAAACCAAAGAGATAAAAGATTGATGCATACATCCTTTGTCATATCTACACAAAGTATTCACATCACCTATATGTATCTACACAATGAAAATAGACTCGCAAAAAGTGTATCGAGTTAAAGCTAAATACCTGATCTTGTAAGTGAGCAAGGTCCGTTTTCCACCAGAGGAGGCCACATAACAAAGACACGAATAAAACCTGACCAATCTTTAGGCCAGAGAAAGAATCATGTCGCCTTTGCTTAAGGCCTCTCTTCGAAAGAACGCAGAACTGCTGCCACCACGTTGTTGGCCAGTCTCCAAAACGTTTGGAATCTCCAAGACTCTCTACTGATTGGTTGTAATGATCGTCGTGCCCTTTCAGATCATTGATAACATTGTCCAACAGATTTGTCTTGTAAACCGCAACTAGAGCTGTCTTCAAAGCCTCTGGTCTTTGAGATTCATCTGATCCAATACCTATAGATATAATATATCCATGTCTTGATATGAGACTCAATAAAGGGAAAAAGCTATATATTGAGGCTAACTTGTTTGACAAGAAACCACAACGAGAGGCTTACCGTTTGCTATATCCAAGAGAAAATCTGATGGATTAACCCTTTCAACGGATGGAGAGTACCCAACGCTAGCAAAATAATCCATAGCGTTGGATCCAAGCCCGAAGTAGATCGGATTACCTTCTGATAAGAGAAGAATCTTATCAAACATATAGAACAACCTACTAGAAGGTTGATGAATTGTTGTCACGACCGTTCTTCCACCGCGAGCCAGTTCCCACAAAACGGACACAATCCTCTGAGCCGTGGTCGAATCAAGACCAGAAGTAGGCTCATCAAGAAACAACAAACTAGGGTTTATAAGAATCTCTTGCCCTATGCTAACCCTTTTCCTCTCACCACCAGAAACACCTCTCAAGAAAGGTCCTCCGATGATAGTGTTTTTACATCTATCTAGACCCAACTCAGTCACGACCGCCTCAGCTTGTTTGATCTTATCTTGTTTTTTGAAAGAGTTCGGAAGCCGTAGAAGCGCAGTGAAGACTAGAGTTTCGGTAACAGTTAAGTGAGGGTAAAGAGCATCGTCTTGAGTCACGAAACCGGTGGCTCGCTTCACACCTTTGGAGAATGGCTTGTTGTTGTATGATATGTTCCCTGTGAGCTTCCCTTTCCCTTCACTAACCCGCCCTCCTAGAGCGGTCAACAAGCTGGTCTTGCCACTTCCCGAGGGACCGAGCATAGCCAGGATCTCTCCCGGTTTAACGATCCCATTTACGCCCTTCAAGATGGTCTTATCTTCGGTTTTGCCTTTGGTTTGACCTAGCCAGCTCTTTGGTTCCTTCACCTTCACCGTGTACACAACATTCTCAAACTGCTCCAAAACAACAAGAACAAAACTGAATCAGCAGATCTGTTATGTTAACACACATAAGATATTGTTATAATAATTAAATTACAATATTCGTATAACGTATATATATATCCCTTCTCATACTTGTAGATACACTTACACAAATCAAGACTTCTTAACCTAATGAACCACATGTGTGTTTTCCATTTAACATATGTAAAAAACTGTATATACTCATAGAGTATGTATGAGTAAATAAATTTATATACCTTTAAAGTAATAGGAAGATTAGCCTTTTTAAAAATTGAAAAAGGAAGGGTTTGATCATCGTTATTATTCTCGATCTGAGCTTCAATATCAATAACCTCTTGATTATCCATTCCCAATATTGATCGATGCATAATCCTCAGTCACAGGTAACTAACCGATCAAAACGAAATAAAATACTCTTCTACTAATTAAAAAAACTCTTATTTGATAAAACTGAATCGAGAAGGAGAGAAAGTTGAATGAAGTTTTTGGTTTTGTTGGCTCTTGGAGTTCCAGAGTCAGACCCGACAAAACTAAAACATGCCAGTCTTTTATTCAAATAAAGAGACAAAGGGTTCACGTAAGCAAAGTGAGAGCGTTTCAAGGATATATATAAGGAAGATACTTAGAAAAATGCTTCTGTTACTAAGCACGCTTTTAGAGTGGAATGTTTGTTTCGATCCTTTGAAAAAGGAAGATTTGAGTTTAATAAATAACAAATCAATCAGAGATTTCTACGCTTTTCTTTTGTTTTTCTTTAATAAAAAGAATCTGAAATAACAATGAAAATAAGGGGGTGATTGGTTGAGTTGTAACTTTAGAAAATTTACTTTAGAATTTAGTTGGTAGAATTTTTGGAATTAGTTTTAAAAAAATGTAACTTTAAAATTTCTTAGGGCTAAAAAGATGAGGCTTTAGAAAATAAGATTTTTACAACCATTTTTTGTGTGTTTTTGCTGTAATTTTAATTTTTTGGTTGTAACTTTAAATACTAAGATAAAACATGATTGGTAGTATTTAAGTCTATAGATGAAAATTAAAGCTAAAGTCACTTCATACAACCCAACCAATCACCCCCAAGAATCTTAAAAAATATTTTACATTAATTCAATCAAAAAAAAAATTATAGTAGAATTTTTACATTACTTTTTAGGAAATAAATATTTTCTAAACTAGGGAAAGAGAGCCTGGGAAGGTTTTCTTCCAAATCACTAATTAAAATTATTTATTTCTTTAAAATAAAATAACAAGCTATAATTATGTAATAAATATGGTGAAGTACAAAGCTATTTTTAATAAAATAATAAGGAATCGACAAAAACATAAAAATTAACACGGAATCTAGCAATTCATTATTTATTTGTCGTCATTAATATTATAGTCCTCAGTAATAAAATATCCATACAAATGGTGACAAAAAAAAAATATCCATACAAATGAACAACAAACTATATAGTGACATTTCACCCAAAAAAAACTATATAGTGATAATATGACATTTAAAAAACCATATATAAAATTCTTTTGAAAAGTATGACAAATATTGATTCTATATATTAGTTTTGAATTAATTTGTTCATCACTTTTATCAAAGATATTAAAAAATATAATTAGAACAAATAAAACGTTAATAATCTATACAAATAAGCTTCTCGAAGTTTAATGATTGATCATTCAATAGAGATTTGTATTCTCTATGATCATCCAACTATTTTATTGTTTACTAACTGTACTACTACTCTTATATTTGTTTATATAGTTATAATTATATTTTTATTTTTGATTGGTTCTTTTGCAACCGTTATAAACCGTCGAATATCACGTCGATATATTTGGTGTAAAATGTTAATATTTAATTAATTATATGGTATCTTAGGGTTTGATTTGTTTTTCTCGCAAGTGTGAATAGTCCTCTTAGGGTTGCGTTTGAAATCAATATATATATTATTTCATAAGGTTTTAACTCGTTCTAAGTGGATGGTGGTTAACAAACGAGATATCTATGTTTCCATATATGCATCGAAACAGAACCAATAAACTAACATAAACATAATGGCAATATAAAAGATGACTGAACGTAAAAGAAATTTAACCCTCCACTTAAGAAATCAAACATGGGAATTCGCTAGGCATGGACATTCGGGGTCCCAATCGGGTTTCTGTTTAGTCTAATCGGGTTTCGGTTTTTCGGGTTTATCAAAATCAGCCCCATTCGGGTTATATGAAAATTCGGTTCGGGACCGGTTCGGGTTCTATCGGGTTCGGATCGGGGTTAGTAAATCTTCAAAGAACCGGTACAACCCGATGTACTTTCGGGTTCGGGTCCCAATTGGTTCTTCGGTTTAAATGTACCTGATTTATATCTACTTTGTAACCAAAAAGTAAGTAAAATCGGTTCTTTGGTTTTAAAATACTTGATTTGTACCTATTTTGTAACCAAAACATAAATAAAATCGGTTCAAAAAAAAGAAAGGAACATCAAAAGTGATCATTCAAAATCAAGTGAAAGGTAAACATAGTTATTGATCGAAAGAAAACCAAATAAATGAAAGCATAAAACGAAAACCAAGTTTTCACGAAATGAAAAACATTTTTCAATGAAAACAAAACCAAAATCTAAAAACTTCAATAGATAATTATTTTAGATGTTCAATATATTTTGAATACATATTAAGAATTGAGATCATGTTTGGTACAAGTTCTTTTTGGAAATTTTGAATATTTCGGGTTCTATCGGATATCCATTTAGGTTCGGGTTCGGTTCGGATAATATCCATAACCCGAAATACCATAAAACAAGATCCATTCGGTATTTATACCGGGTTCGGATCGGTTCGGATTTATTTTTATCGGATCGGGTTCGGTTCGGATTTTCGGATTCGGTTTATTTGCCCAGCCCTAGAATTCGCAAGTGAAAGTAAGAGATGAACACGCAATCATCCACTTAAAACAACTTACTGTTGTCAAAATGACATGAGAGTTTAATTTATTAGTGCTTAGACCTTTTCGATTGAATAGGGAGTTCCAAATTAAACTTGCATTTTCTTACTAGAGGATAAAATTTGTTTTCAGTGGAAACTAGGTAATTTAGGTAGTCACTCTTACAACTATTGAGAACTTTAACTATTGAATTTCATTTCTCTCGCTGGAGCTTGATATATGCTATACACAACACGAGCAGTCGAATCCCACTTTGACGACGTGTCATAATTACATAACACATAACATATTAACTACACTTTTTCTCAAACTCCTAACTAGCATCAACTCTCATTCTATTTGCATATACTCAATAAAAGAAGAAGAAGAAGAAGAAACAAACCAAATAAAACTAATAAAAAATATTTACATTTACTTGATTTTCGGGGCCGATGACACTTTGACTTGAAAACTTGCAATTCAATGATGTGGTACTCCTTTCATGTCAAATATTGAGTATTCAAAAGCAAAACTCAAGCCTAACTCTCTTGCCCACTTAGAGAGTTTTGAAATTTCTTTAATGTTGACCGTTAGGTGAGCACACTTCTGGGGGTTGCAACCCCCACATGAAATCAATAAAATATACCAAACCTTTTATGGCCACTCTCTGCTCTACAGTTTGACATATCCCTCACAGAATTCTTTAACCATAAATTTTCTCACATATTGAGCTTAGTACCGAAAAAACATTAGGGGAAACCAAAGAAGAAGAAGTTGAAGAAATGGTTGCAGAGACGGGGATGGTGATGGTAGGTGTTCTGGGACTATGGGCGCGATTTGTCCGAAAGCCACTGCTTGAGTTCACCGGGGAAATTATAAAAGTCGCCTCTGAAGTCGTGTCGAGGATGTGTGGACGGGATCCAGATACAGCTTCGTACAACTCATCTCCTCCCATCTCTTGGAGAAGGTGATATGCAAATGCATATGCTAACATATTGTATTGAAAATATTTATGGATACAAATAGGTTTTGTTTTTCTTATTTGTGGGTTCCCAACTATATATGTAAGTATACATCTTTTGGATGCTTAAATCTACCGATTAAACAAGAGCAAGTTATTTACAAGAGTCTCTAGAGTTTGAAAGAATATTGTTACCAACATAAAACAAAACTAATAAAAACCGATGGTCATCTGTAGCCAATACGAGAGATGAGCGTTCCCACATGACCACTGGGTCATCGTTGTGGGGAGAATTGGCTTCCCGAACACAAATTTATTAATCCTTACAACTTATAAGATTCTAGATATTTTGAATGGAATGGTTTAAGTGAGTGAATTGGTGTTAGTGATATCGGTGTTCCACCTTAAGCTGATCCCCCTAACTTAGTGTCCAAATGAGATACTCTTCGATCCATAGAACTTGTTTCTCGTGGAGGGAATCCCGCATGGCTAGATAGCTAGCTAGAGGGTTTACAAAAAGTTGGCGCTTCACTAGACTACTTTAGATCCAGGGAATAAGTTAATATGCAAGTTTTTTCATAAAAGTACTTTAGATCGGACATTGCAACGACGTCGTGTTAAGTTCGGTTGAAAAGCCAGTTTAATATTTTTCTCTTTATTCTTTACAGATTTTCATATGTGATGTTGAATTCTGTTTCGGTTTTTATCAATTCGACTTGGCTGTTTATATATCATTGTTGATATGTTTTTTATAGCACTGGAGTAAAAAAAACTGTTTGGTGAGTTTGAATAAAATAAGGTTTTTTTGTCACAAAAATAAAATAAGGCTTTTTGGATATTTGTAAGTAAACTATTTGAATGGTGATATGTGATGAGTAGGATAACGAAAAGAGTATGAAGAAGAGTTAACTAAGAAAAAAACGAGTAATGGAGTTCATTCATATAATGAACCATATAGTATTACGTACATGATTCACTACAAGAAAACAGCGGTATTCTGACGGACATTCCGACGGAAAATGAAATCGTCGGAATATACCGAGGAATTTCCGAGGAAATTCCGAGGAAACACAAAATTGGGGTTCCTCGGAAAAAACCGATGAATTCCG
>NC_027754.1:44313037-44323118 GCF_000695525.1 Brassica oleracea var. oleracea
CCGAGGAAAATGTCCGTCGGTATACTCCTATCGATCGATGTATATATGTCCAAAAACGCATCGATCGATGAACTTCCGAGGAATTATACCGACGAAGTTCTCCCTCGGTATATTCCGAGGACATTTCCGACAAACTAGTGATCCTCGGAATTTCCTCGGAAATTTATTTCCTCGGAATTCCGACGGAAAATTCCGAGGGATTTCCGAGGAAAAAATAAATTCCGAGGAATTATTTCCGACGACGTGTTTCGTCGGTATGTCGTCGGAATAACGATATTCCGACGAAATTCCGACGATTTTTTCCCTCAGAATCCTTGATGTTTTCTTGTAGTGATTAGCTTCATTGTTAATGATTCTTCGGATTTAAGCATTTGATCTGTTGGACTGATTAAGAAGTCTTCGACATTGCACATACAACTAGAATTTCTATAAGCATTTCTTCTTTTAAATTTTTTATTTATTTTAAATCTTTTATATTGGTAACATGTTCCAATCAAGTGGGGATCTGATTCCCGCGTTTTATCTTTTCACGTTTCCAGGCATTTTTCAAGCTGTTTTCCGTTTTGAAACGATCAAAAAGGAAAATAATAACTTTGATTCCATCACGTTAGTTTCAAAAAAATCTATACTATTAAACTAGAATCCCTACTAGGACTCTGCCCATAGTTTTTGAAGTTATTTACAAGAGAATGCCATTACCTAATTCAAATTTTTTTTAATTAATTCATTTGCTATATTTATAACTTATCATTTCTAAAAAAGTTATTGACCCGTAATTAATTCGCTTGCTATATTTATAACTAATAATATTTTTAACCAAAATATGTATAACCAATCCCGCACTATATTTATAACCGACTATATTTATTATATAAGATCTTTATTTAAAAAGAAATAAATCTCGCGCTTTCATCTAGTTTACTTTTAAAAAACAAATCAATATCTTAGGGAATGATTGGTAAGTGCCGTGGCTTTTATTTTTTGGCTTTAGAATATAGCTGTAGGTTTTATTACTGTAGCTTAAGATTAATTATTTCCAGGGCACTAAATGCTCTAGAAAAATTGATTTCCAAAGTTATTTTGTTTTCTATTTTAATTTTTATGGCTGTAGCTTTAAATTTTTTCTTAAACCATGATTAGTAAATTAAAGTGGATGTAGAAAAAAAATGAGCTACGGAAAACATTCTAAGGCAATTACCAATCACCCCCCTTATTTTGTTTTGTCATAAACAACAAAGACTTCTCCCACAAGGAAGCTCATGTGTCTACCTTTCGCTATACGCATTTTTGTCTACCACCCATTTTCCTCCAATTTCTTAGATAAACTTTTCCAATACACAAAAGTACTTTTTATTGAACCATAAGAATAAATAAAGAAAAAGGTGAGATACCCACTTCAAAAAGATGGTAACGTGTCTTTTTACATTAGGCGAGATGATAAAATCTGAACAAACGAAGTTGTCTTTATATCTAAAGAAACATTTTGTGAAAGAGAGCGAGAGTAAGGTAAACTCATGGCGTCCAAGATTGTCTCAGCCATAGTCTTTGTATTCAACCTCGTCGCGTTTGGTCTAGCCGTTGCTGCTGAACAAAGACGAAGCACTGTAAGTCTTAATTAAACACATCTAAATTGAACAAGATGGTGATTATCTGATCTTTTTTACAAAAAAAAATTGGTGGGGGCAGGCAACGGTTGTGCAGGACACTGAGGTGCAATACAACTATTGTGTGTATGATTCGGACAGAGCCACAGGGTATGGAATTGGAGCCTTTTTCTTCTCAGTTGCTAGTCAACTCCTTATCATGCTCGTTAGCCGTTGCTTCTGTTGTGGAAAGCCTCTCAAGCCTGGTGGTTCACGCGCTCTTGCCCTCGTTCTCTTCATTGTCAGCTGGTAATATATTTACCTTTTTGCTGTTTTTTAGCTCCATTAGTTCATCGACCACATATATATTCCTTATCTTAAGCTAGCCTGGATATAACTTGTTCTAGTATGCGATTTTGATTCGGTCCAAAGTAACTAACTGACCTTAAACAGAAAATGAAAATACAAACAACTCAAATCCACAGTCAAACATATCCGTCTTAGCTATATGTCATTAGTCTATTATGAGTATTAAAATCATGATTAATCTAACGATCGCCTTGCAAGCTACATTCTCTGTTCAAACTACGAATGTTTCTATAGTTCAAATCTAACATAGGTATCTTAATCCGTTATAATGTCTAAGGTGCTAATTATATTTGCTTACTAATCCAATTGTGCTTCAATCTTTCACTGGTTTGAATAATTTTGTTTTGGTATTTGATTGTTGTTTTCTTGGCGAAAAGGATGTTCTTCTTGATAGCTGAGACATGCCTATTAGCTGGATCAGTAGAGAATGCATACCACACAAAGTATAGGACAATGTTCATGGACAATCCTCCAGACTGTCAAACTCTTCGCAAGGGAGTATTCGCTGCGGGTGCTTCTTTCGTCTTCTTCAACGCTATTGTCTCTCAATTCTATTATTTCTTTTACTCCTCTGCTGCTGAGGCCTCCCCCTTGCCGTACTAGAGGACTTTTAATTTTACAAAAATATGTTTTTATTTTCTATATGCTATGTGATGTATACTATTGTCATACTCTGGGGTGTTATCTTTTTATTGTGTGACAGCAAAATTATATGAAGCTGAGGGTAAAACTATGAGTTTTGTAGATTGATTTGTATGGATATTGAATTAAAATGTTGTTTTTACCAAATCATTTATTCCTCTGGATATTGAAAATTATCCAAACATCGAATTGTTCATAACAACTAGTAACATATTTTTGTAAGTTTTCTCTTTCTCCCATGCCAGAGGCATGGAATCCCATGAACACCAATCAACATCCACAAGTTTGCATTTGTTACCGATAAAATAAAATATCTTCTGACGAGGAAATCTAACCCTCGAATTCTCATTGGATACTTAATGATGACTTGGCAGATACTTTCTGTAAGATAATGTTATCCACACATCTTCAGTGATCTCTGTAGGGGACCACTCTTCTCCTGTCCGAATATCACCTCCTTCACTCCTTGACAAGTACATATATACTCACGTTCTCTTTCGCAAAATATCCACTTCGACAGTCTTCTTCTTCAATCGATCTTGATATCTGTCTTTTTTCCTCCCAAAATGGCCCTTCAAGCTGCTTCTTTGGTCTCCTCTGCTTTCTCTGTTCGAAAAGATGGAAAACTGAATGCTTCTTCATCATCCTTCAAGGACTCGAGTCTTTTTGGTGCCTCCATTACAGAACATGGCTCTTTCTCATTTAGATTCAAGGTACATAACTCCTACCATTGCATTCTTGGTCAAGTAATGGTTCATTGTTTAATAGATACATATCTACTATTGTTCAGAGAGAACATAGCTCGAGGAATGTGCTCGCAGTTCGTGCCCAAACAGCTGCAACTTCAAGCCCCTCGGTCACAAAATCTTCATCTGGCGGCAAGAAAACGTTGAGGAAAGGTACCGTGGTGGTCACGGGAGCCTCGTCAGGGTTAGGTTTAGCCACGGCCAAAGCTCTTGCCGAGACAGGTAAGTGGCACGTGATAATGGCGTGCAGGGACTTTCTTAAAGCCGAGAGAGCCGCTAAATCCGCAGGGATGCCTAAAGACAGCTACACGGTGATGCATTTGGACTTAGCCTCGTTGGACAGCGTGAGACAGTTCGTTGATAGCTTCAGGAGATCGGAGATGCCTCTCGATGTTTTGGTCTGCAACGCTGCGGTTTATTTCCCTACAGCTAAAGAACCTACTTACAGTGCAGAAGGGTTTGAGCTTAGTGTTGCCACGAATCACTTGGGACATTTTCTTCTCTCGAGGTTGTTGCTTGATGACTTGAAGAAGTCTGATTACCCTTCAAAGCGTCTCATTATCGTCGGTTCCATTACCGGTATTGTCTAAAATATATATATTAAGTTAGATGAGCTTCCAACCTTAAACCATTGTACACTAAAGAATGAGTTTTGATCAGTGTATCTTTGTTTTGGTTTAGGGAACACCAATACATTGGCTGGTAATGTTCCACCGAAGGCGAATCTAGGCGATCTGAGAGGTTTAGCGGGTGGACTGAACGGATTAAACAGCTCGGCGATGATTGATGGTGGAGATTTTGACGGTGCAAAGGCTTACAAAGACAGCAAAGTGTGCAACATGTTGACGATGCAAGAGTTTCACAGGCGTTACCATGAAGAAACTGGAGTCACATTCGCTTCGCTTTACCCTGGTTGCATTGCCTCTACGGGTCTATTCAGAGAGCACATTCCGCTGTTCCGTACACTCTTCCCTCCGTTTCAGAAGTACATCACTAAAGGTTATGTCTCCGAGACAGAGTCTGGCAAAAGACTTGCTCAGGTAATAACTTGTGAGCCAAGGAAGTACTATTCTTTTTTTTTTTTTTTTTGCTGTGTACTCAATCAGTGGAGTTATGTGTAATAAATCAGGTGGTGAGTGATCCGAGCTTGACGAAGTCAGGGGTTTACTGGAGCTGGAACAAGGCTTCGGCGTCTTTCGAGAACGAGTTATCAGAAGAAGCAAGCGATGTTGAGAAGGCTCGTAAAGTGTGGGAGATCAGTGAGAAGCTCGTTGGGTTGGCTTAATGACACTTGGAATCTCTTCTTTCTGATGAGATCATGTTGTGCCAAATGATGAAATACCTAGAGGATGTTCTGGATTTTTAGATGTCTGATTCTGTTGAGGAATTTTTCGTTAGTGTATGTTGAGTGTAGATCTGTTTGGCTTGTAGCCCCATAATAAAGAACAGCATCAATCAAACACCAACATCTTTGTGCTTCAAAATTTAACTCCTATGTCTGGTTAAAAAAAAAAAAAACAAGATTCAGGCTCTAACGAACTGCATATCAAGAATCCATCAGTACTATCTTCACATGTGTCAACATGATCATGTCCTACCCTTTGTGTTAATGTAAAGTGTAATAATGAAGCCAGTACGAAGGAGCAGAAGATATAGTACAAGCCTCTTTGATGACATCCAAATCATGTGAGATAACAACAGATCCATCAGCAGCTATGCTCTAAAAGAGCTTGAGCAGAAATAATACCGTATTGGTTGTTTAGCTGACACAACAGAAGCTTGTTCAAGCTCCCTAAGAAGAGATAATACATGTCATCAATCCACAAAACAACCTGACAAAAATTTATTTTAGTTGGAACCGAACCGGTGTAAGTGGGACGGTTAAGATATTTAGGGATACACTTCAATATTATTTTAATTTGTCGGAACTAAAAACAAAAAGAAAAACAAAGAAAGAAGACAAAAAAGCCAACAAGCCATCACCTTCGTCGTCGTTGTCGTTGTCGTTAAAACCTCCATTATCATCATCGTAAGTTGACTTATAGAGAGCGAATTAACATCATCCAATCTCCCTGAAACTCCTCAGCCCTTGGGCGATCGATTCGGTAGGTTCTCTTCATTATCTGTATTGGATTCTCCTTCCTTTAGAGAATTGAAATCTGAATCCCTGGTTATTGAATTATTATTGTTTTCTCGTAGCATGGTTTAAGCAAAACAGATCTCTAGGATTTGATTAGAAAAAAAAAAAGGGATTTTCTTTTTATTTTCCTTCTCTATGTGTTCTTCTCTAATCTAGGTTTAGATGCTTATCAGCAAATCATTCTCACACAAACCTTGATTACCAAGAAACCCTTTTTAAGAGTTTTGGGTCTGGTTGTGTTCCATTAACAGGACTTTGCCTCCCATGGAAGGAAGCTTCCTCATCTCTGATGCTCAACAAGCACATGAAGAAGTCAAACAAAAACCTAATCTCATCACGGGTCCAGCAGGATCCCAAGCTAATGAAAGTGGCTGTTTTGATTGCAACATCTGTCTAGAGACAGCCCTTGATCCGGTGGTCACTCTCTGCGGACACCTTTTCTGCTGGCCTTGCATTTACAAGTGGCTACACGTTCAGTTATCTTCTCTCTCCACTGATCATCACCGCCACAACAACTGCCCCGTCTGCAAATCCAACATTGCAATCACCTCACTGGTTCCCCTCTACGGAAGAGGCATCTCTTCTCCTTCTCTATCCTTCAACTCCAAGGAACAAGACTCAGAGTCCACAGTTATACCTCGGAGACCTTCTCCATCGACCCTAAACAATCCAGTCACCTCTCTGAACCCAAGCTTGCAACATCAAACAATGTCTCCAACGTTTCACAACCACCGATACTCCCCTCGTGGCTTCACCACAACTGAATCAACCGACCTCGCCAATGCGGTAATGATGAGTCTTCTATACCCGGTGATTGGGATGTTTGGGGACATGGTCTACACCAGGATATTCGGAACCTTCACAAACGCAATAGCTCAGCCTTACCAAAGCCAGAGGATGATGCAGACTGACAAGTCTCTTAATCGGGTATCCCTTTTCTTCCTTTGTTGCATCATCCTTTGCCTCCTTCTCTTCTAGCTCTCTCTCCCTCTCTCCCTCCTTGTATAGACTTTGTTGTAAATAGTCTGTAAAATAACTACAGACACTATTGTTCTGAGTTAGGCCTCAAATTGCAGGCCAATATTGCTCTCTGTGTATTGCGTATCCATAGACATATACATGCTTTGTATCTAATCTTCATGAACCATATATATATATATATATATATATATATATGTTTGAGTCTCATATGAACATTTCATCTTCTATTTCTTCTAAAGTTGCCAAGCTTCCTAAAGAACTTTATAGATATAGCTAAATGATAATTTGAATAGGTTTTCTATGTAAAGAGAAGTGAGTTGGTGTATATTATTCAGTCACATTTTAGTCACATTAAACATGAAACATCTAAAAACAAAAAAATTAGCCTCTAAAAGCATTCAGCTGCCAGTGTATTGAGAGAGCCTATCTACATTTCCTTTGATCCACTTTAGATGTTGAAACAAGTCTGCTAACGAGCTCCTGTAATCGGTTAGCTCCAGGACCAGGATTGATCTTTGACGGATCACCAACCTTGGAGCATTTACGTTTGTCTGCACACCAACCACCAGGTGTAAAGTCCCCACTACCTCTACCTAGCAGCTCTATATCGATCTTGTCCAAAGCAAGATCATTGTGTTTGAACTTGCGGGCGAACACAGCTCCGCTTGCAATCATCCTCTCCGTGTCGCTGATGTTGAGCGTCCGAGGATGCTGTTTCGGAGGACGGTCCCATGAGATGTAATGCAGGTCGTGGTTAACCACCGTGCTCGAATACTCTGGTGTATTGCATATAACGGTCTGGAAGTATCCTTCTGGTGTGGAGAGGAAGTTGGTGTAATACATTAGAAGTGTCCGTGGAAGATTGTCCCATCCCCAAATGCAGTATTCTACGAAGGACCGTGATAAGATCATCCAAGCAGAGCCTTAAGTTTCATCAAAATACACATAGTTCAGCCACCAAGTTTCTTAACCATTAATTATACACTTCTTGTTACTTAACTAATGAAGACTAGTTACCAGTGAAGAGTTTGAATGCAGTTGGCATGGTTCTACGAGGTGTAACCCAGAAGACATCTGCTTTCTTCGTCGAGTAAAGCCCCGGGTCTATGATCAGAGGCTTTGCTCGTTTCTCTCTGCAAGAAGAAAGAATCATTACTCTTTCAGACACATCTCAAAGTTTATAGTCTGTTATAAATAATAAGAATCATTACGCTTTCCATCCTAGTTTGCTAGTGTAGTCGATAAAGTTGAGGTTCCTGTCCAGCCCAGTGAATGTATGAATAAGATCTGCAAATGCAAAAAAAAAAAACTAACACTGATGATCAATTGATACAAACGAATATAATAGACTATGTGTTTACGTACCATCTTGAGTCACTAGAGGATAATCCGAGGCGCTGAGGTTGATAAACCAATCCCAATCTTTACTTTTCTTCAATAGAATGGCGCATGCATGAAGTGTATTAGCCACCATTGTTGGTCCTCTATACGTAACGAGATTAGCCTTTGTGATCATGTGAACATTCCCAACGTCGTTAAACACAGGATCTTCTCTCACGCGTTTAGCCAGCTCGATCCTCTCTTCAGCAGGAGACTCGAGATCGAGATGAACAACGTATTGGTTTCTCGGATGATACAATGCTCGTAACACTCTCCATAGAGACTCTAAGTCACCTTTTGAACCTGAAACTAGATAACCAAAACGAGGACTAGACTGTACATGAGGAGGAGGAGAGGAGTGGTTGTTGGTCTTTGACTCTACGAAACTGACGGTTGTTTCGTTTGTGGAGGGTAGATTTGATGAGAAGATGAGTGAGTTAATGGAACGCACGGAAGAGAGGAGACCCATGTTGAAGGATGCAGCTATGAGGAATATGAACATGAGAGAAGCCATTGCCAGAGGAAAAACCCATCTCCTTTCTGAGTTTGAAAACGCCATTGAATAGTCTTTTCATAGAGAATCTGAAAAACGAAAGTTTACGTAAAAAAAAAAAAAATTAGGTCAACGTAACAAGCTCTTGTGGGATCATCATCAAAGATATTCACAAATGGAGATTGATATAACTTTAAATATTCATCGTTAATTCTGTGAGAAAAAAAAACAAGAATTCGAATTTGAATTTATCCCGAAATAGTCGATGAGGGAAACGAAAACCGAGGGATTCACAAATCGTAAAACGTGATCACAAGTATTAGCCGATCATAAAAATAGGTCGAAAAGGACATGTCTGAAAATAAGAAAGACCCTCTCGTTCTATATTCGACCAATCAAAAGTTCAAAACACATTTTAAAGATGTGATGACAATGGGAAAAAGCAAAAATTTATAAGACCTGGTTTCTTAAATCTTCTCTGGACTTGACGTGCGAATGTTACGGGCACTTCACTATCCAGAGAGGAGTCTAAGATTTAATTATCTTTTGAGGATTCATTAACTAAATTGTGAATAACTCTTTTGTCTAGAAAATAGATTTAAAGAAATAAATTTGAGACTAATAACTTATATAAAAAGAAGAATGAAATCTGAGACTGAATTAGAAGAAGAAAATATGAAATAAATCTGAGAGATATAGAATTCTTCTGGATTTCAGTTTCCCACACATATGTTTTCGTTTTAACTCACTTCCTAGAAACGGTGCGATCTCTTTGACTTTGATTTTGATTTTATAAACAACATTTATTAGTTTGGTTTACCAGTTCAGTTATGCATCATACATGTTCTGTGATGTTAAAATGAGTAACGAATCCGTTTAGAACTTAAAATGCTATTCATCATTTTTTAAAAGATTTTGTTACGTCAAACATTTTTCCTAATTTTGTGGTCAGCATGCATAGCAGGTAAATTAATTAATCTTTGAAAGTTTATGAAATACATTGATGAGTTAGGCAAGTTGTATTGAATAGTGCTTTTGAAAATGACCAAATGATTTTTAGTCTAATTCAAAAAGACACGTGTGTTGATTTGCAAAGGAAGTATTTAATCTGTTATCCAATAAATTAATAATTATGCTTTTAATTTGTTGGGAAATAAATCTGTTCACATTTCTCTCATATACGCTATATAAACACAATTTGGTTATTAGAGGATAAGGTGTTTCAAAAAAAAAAAAGGTTATTAGAGGATAATAGAATGAACATGTGTTGGTAAGAGATATTTTCTTTATCTCTCAAATATGTGATTTTATTATTTGTTTTGTAGTCTAGATATGGTCCATATGGATTGAGTTTGAGAAATGTACAAGGACAATATTTATATAGAGCTAGCGATATAGACTGATAATGTAATGGACCTAGATCACTGACTTTTTTTCCGGAAAAAATAAGTAATTATCTGTTATGAAATAACTTATAATTTATAGTATCGAGAAATTTAAATAAGAGTAGAATTTAATACCCGTATGAAGCAAATAACACTACTATAAGTGAGAGAGTTTATTATAAGTAAGAAGAAGAAGATGTAATGGTTCTTTGATTATAAACTCTTGTTCTTGTTTATGGTGTACAAAAGAGTGAGATGAGTGATGGTATTTATAGTGAACAACAATACATAAAATAACAAAGATAGTGCTTAATTTGGTAAATGAGTGGGTGATCATAGTGCTTGATGAGTAGATGATCATA
>NC_027754.1:44326663-44357268 GCF_000695525.1 Brassica oleracea var. oleracea
AAATTGTTATGAAATAACTTATAATTTATAGTATCGAGAAATTTAAATAAGAGTAGAATTTAATACCCGTATGAAGCAAATAACACTACTATAAGTGAGAGAGTTTATTATAAGTAAGAAGAAGAAGATGTAATGGTTCTTTGATTATAAACTCTTGTTCTTGTTTATGGTGTACAAAAGAGTGAGATGAGTGATGGTATTTATAGTGAACAACAATACATAAAATAACAAAGATGGTGCTTAATTTGGTAAATGAGTGGGTGATCATAATGCTTGATGAGTAGATGATCATAGTGCTTGAGTTGGTAAAGGAGTGGATGATCATTTCAATGCTTAATTTATAACATTATCCATATTATGTTGAGTTTACTACTTTGATTAGTTGATTGTTGGAAGTTGGTTGTTCCTCCCACCATTGTATTTTTGTGTGACAATTTTGTTTTGTAATCTATTCTATTAAAACACAGTGTGACCTATTGATATTAGTTTAGTCTAACAAATATTTTCCATGATACCTATTTTTTGATATGATAACTGTATATAAGAAAAATACAAATTTTATACAATAACCACCGCATCAATTAACCTAATAACCACCACATCACTTCTCACCTAACTGCATCAATATATTTGGGCATCAATAATATACCCGCCTGTCATCTCTAGTTTACATTATAAATTTGCTGTGACTGGGGGTACATAACTTCTTCTGGATTTGGCACTAGTTGACTGGAGTTGGTTAATAAAAATTTATAAACCACTTTTTAATTATATAGAACAGAGATGTCCTAGGTTGGGTTATAGAGTAGGGCGATGCTAAACATGATAATCGAAACTTGGGGTTTACTTGCTTAAATAGCTGAAAGCTTGAGGTTATTTTATACAAAATATACAATTTGACTTTTATTTTTTGTTTGGTTAAACCCTAAATCTTCAAGCTTGAATCATGGCAGCGAAACAGGGAGCCTCAACTACAACGTATTCACCAAGAATCATCGCCAGAACTCGACCTCCTATCTTCAAAGATTTCGACCTCGATTGGACACGTCCTGATGGCCGTGGATTCCACCAATGCCGACCTGCCTGTAAAAACCCTAACCCCCTTAAACGTTATCATTAGTCCCTGCGACAAGAACCATATGACTTTGGTGAAAGGTCTCTCTTTTGAGACTAACCCAACTTGAAATTTACTTCCTTTGGTGTGTTTTTATTTTCAGTGCTTCAAACAGGTGCTGTGAGTTCTGTTTCTGGGTCTGCTTATGCTGAGTTTGGTAACACAAAAGTCATCGTCTCAGTGTGAGTGTATTAGACAACACTTGTCCACATCGTCTATTTTCACAATTTGTTTTTTTTTTCTCTTAGTTAATTCTGTTTTGGTATGTGTTTGGCTTGTTCTGTTAGAATTGGGCCAAGGGAGAGTAAGAAAGCAACGAGTTATAGTGATGTTGGTAGATTGAATTGCAATGTTAGCTACACTATTTTTGCTGCCCCGGCTCTCGGGAGTCAGGTATGTGAAGTTTTATCACGTTATTATAATTTTTGTTTCATCAAGTTAGTTATACATTTGTGGTTGTGTTCAGGAGACTGATCACAAAGAGTACTCATCAATGCTTCACAAAGCGTTGGAAGGCGTAATAATGATGGAGACGTTCCAAAAGACAACCGTTGATGTTTTTGCGCTTGTGCTTGAATCTGGTGGCAGTAAGTCCCATGACTCTGCTCTACTTTCTAACAGTCTCAAGTACACTACTCAAAATGCTATAAGAGTTCTTGTAGGAGAGTATGATAGCAGCATAGGAGATTGCTTACTAATTGTATTGTGTTGCAGGTGACCTCCCCGTTGTGATATCATGTGCCAGTCTTGCTCTAGCAGATGCTGGTATTATGATGTATGACCTTATCACAGCTGTCTCAGTGGTATGTTCATGTTACAACAATTGCACCAATTACTCTGCGTTATCTCTTAATCTTATTAGCGTTAGATGGAGAAAGTAACACATTCATTGAAATAGAACAAGAGTACCATGTGGTTAAGCTTGAGACATATAATAAACCTGTTGTTATCTCCTGATAATTTTTTTCTGAAAAATTGACTTAAAAAAATAATAATAATGCCTGCAATTTTGAAAGTCTTGCATAGGTAAAAGCCTTATGATTGACCCGGTTACAGAAGAGGAAGGATGTGAAGATGGAAGCTTGATGATGACGTGCATGCCGTCTCGTAATGAAGTCCACTCAGCTGACTATCACTGGTGAATGGGCAACTCCTAATATCAACGAGGTATGCCCTCCAATAATACCTTATCTCCTTTGATTGCTGCTCAGCTTTAAAGCACATGACATGGGCTAACTAGACTGTTCTTCATTATAATCTTTATGCACAAATTAGATTATTGTGTGTTCATACCTAAACAATCCGCAAGTTCCGACCAAGGGGTCTATGTGGTAACATCTTAGCACGTAACGTTAAACTAATTGGGTGATAGGACTATGAGCGTGTAGAAACGTAACCAAACAATTTACAAAATTTTGCAGGCAATGCAGCTATGCGTGGATGCTTCTTCGAAACTTGGAGAGATCATGCGGGATTGTCTGAAACAAGCTGCCTCGGCTTCCGATGAATGAACATACTCAAGAAACTATATGGATTCTGGATTGTACCTCAGCCATAGTATGAAACCGGTTAAGCTGTGTTTAGGTGAAATTGATTTTAGACCAAACCTGATAGGTCCCATTTATAGGATATAGAAACATGTGATTTGATACCAATTAAAGTCACTCTTCAAATCAAAGAGAATTTGCCACAAAAACAAACTAAGAACACATTTTTCTTTGGGTAGTTATGACTACTTCTTTTTAGGTTTTTAATTCATATAAATAGCAAAGCGTACATGAAGCAAAGAAATGGGAAGTGGAGCATCAACTCCTAACAAACATGAAATGGGAAACGTGACATGAGGATTGGTTCATATAGTTAAGGAAGACCACTTCTCTTATTAATAAAACTAGAAAATAAATGAGTCGTGAGACTACTTCATGCGAGATACTTGCCGTTTGGTTGACATCATCTAGCTGATCTCCTTCTTGCCACCTCAGCACATGCTTGACTTCTAGTATCCTATCAAAACCAGTCTGGTTTAGTTTAGACCGATGTATTTTGCTACGTCAAGTTTGCGGAGCTATATATCGTTTGTTATGAAATGAAATCCAATTTTGTACCAAAATCTTTAAATGTGTATTTCTATTAAACACACAAACCGACACTCAAATCTTCATTTCCTGTCTTACTGTGAGTCTGTGACCTTGCACTAATACAGTAAATCAGATCTTCAATTTTTATACGGAACTGCATTGAGATATTTTGGGGTCTCGTTGTTCACGTCACGTGTTTGTGCTGACGATATAGGTAGGGTTGATTGGGTATTCGAGGGTATTTGAGGAATTTCAGCGTACGTCTGAGCTTGATGAGCTCATGTAACCCAATCGCAGTTAGGAGGGTATTTGAGGAATTTCAGCTTACGTCTGAGCTTGAGCTCATGTAAGAAGAGTACAATGGAAAGAATCTAAAATACGGCATGACTCGTGATATGAATCTGAAACGCAGAGAGAGAAGACGTGTGTCATGTGTTCAAAAAAAAAAGAGAGAAGACGTGTGTCTCTGACAAGTGGACAGCTGTAACCATGGGACTTCTAACGCCAAAGAAGACTTCCCACGTTTTCAACACAACCTAACAACAACTGTTTCTTTCTTCTCCACCTCTTCCCACTTTTGTCTCCCCTTTTTTTTACCTTGAACAACTTTTGTCTTCTTATTAAGACAGGTTCGTCTTAACCAAAAATGCACCCTTTTAATATTTCGTTAACTTCCATGTTTACTAAACAATCTTAATATTTTGTAAATTATTAATCACCACTCTAAACCAATAACTAAACTCGACAGATATAGATGGTAATAGATTGTTCATATAAATATTTGATTCTTTGGTGAAAATACATATCTACCACCTTACCGCGCACCCTTGGCTTGAAATGAAAAAAATAAACAATAGTTTGTTGAAACATTAATGAAATACGAGGCCCTTTTTCAAAAAAAAAAAACATTAATGAAATACCAGATAACAAAGTTTCAATGATTCAAGCAATTTGAGTAAAGTAAAATAAATTTGCAATTGGAGTTACCAACTAAACTAGTTTGATGTTTTTTTTGAACTGATTTTCTAAACTAGTTTGATGTTAGCTAAGATGCTCTACTAGTTAGTTAGTTTTGATTATTATCCACACTATTTTATTCTATACCGATTACAGAGAGAGACAAGTTATGTTAGTTCCGCAAGATCATTTTAACATATACAAATCTCTATAGCCGCAAGGCCCGTGACCACACCTCTCCATGCTTGCAATTTGCAAGTTTGATACTTTGCCAAAAAAAAAAGATCATTTAAAAGCACGTCGTTAGATTCGTTTGAAAGTTGTTACACAAAGTCATGCGCTCTACTCAACTAGATAATATTTGCTCTTCCAAAGAAATCCAATAAATTTTGCAATTTTTAGATAATTAATTGAATTACTGTTTTTGATAAAAGATTATAGACAAATATGAACAAACAAAACAAGTAGGGAACTAGGCTTTTATATTTTTGTTTACTATTTAACATTTAGACCCAAAAAAAAAAAAAAAAAAGTAGGAAACTAGGAAAGAACCCAATCAGGGTTAGAAAAAAATCAGTAGATAGGGAGAGTAAATATTTACCACGTACGTAAAATATATCTGACTTTAATGTGGGCTTTTTCTAAAAATCGAAGATTATATATTTAGATTTGAGATCTGACCATCACAAGAGTTTACATCTCCTTCCTCAGATCTTCATCTCTCTCCACTTTCACGGTATCCCTTCATTCCCTTATTCTATTTCCTATTGTAAACTCGTGTGATTGATTCATTTGCGTTCGATTATTCTTGCTTCTCAGCTTCATATGTATGTATAAATCTCCTCCTCTATTCTCATCTGAAATCATTTTGATCGTCTCTGATCTCTTTGCTAATTTGACTTCCGACAATTGTTTTTTTTTTCCGTTGACCCTGTTGTTTAAAGGTTTGATCTTTCCCCTGTTCTGTCCGTATATATCGAATCTGCTGTTTGTATGTGCTGTCTTTTTTTTTTTTTTCTGGAAATGATCTTATCCGGATATGCATTGATTACGATCTAGATCCTTAAAGTTGAATCCTTTCTTGTGTTGGATCAGGATCCTCTGTTTTTTTTGCTCTGTTTAGAGAAGATGGGTGTTGAGTTTGTGAAGTCCGGTGGATTCGAGGTAGCTCCGGCTCCTTTCGAAGGAAAGCCCGAGACGAACGGGAAGGTAGTGGATAAGGTCGCCATCAAGAAAGCCGAAGAGAGTCCCAACAACAACAACAACAACAACAACAATGTGTTGATCTCCGATGTACCAAAAGACGCAGCGGAAGAGTGGCCCGCGGCGAAGCAGATCCGGTCCTTCTACTTCGTTAAGTACCGTCACTTCGACGACCCCAAGATCAAAGCCAAGCTTGATGTAGCTGATAAGGAGCTTGAGAAGCTTAGCAAGGCCAGGAGTGCTGTCTACGAACAGTTGAAAGCTAAGAGGGTAAAGTCTTCTTTTTTTTGTTGTTTGGAAACTCTGATGAATGGTCTGTAGAGTTGACTTTATTTTTGTAATGATGTATAGGCGGAGAGATCTGAGTTGTTTGACCTGTTGGACCCGTTGAAGACGGAGCGTCAAGGGTACAACACCAAGTTTGATGAGAAGAGAAAGGAGATGGAACCGTTGCAGCAAGCTCTGGGGAAGCTAAGGGGCAATGATGGTGGGAATGCTCGTGGGCCTGCTATATGCTCCTCCGAGGAAGAGCTGAACAATATGGTAACAATCTGTTACTTTTATTTTCTTCACCTTTGATGGATTCTCATTTGGTTTGTGTGGGGAAAATGTAGATATACAGCTACCAGTATAGGATTCAACATGAGAGCATTCCGTTAACCGAGGAGAAGCAGCTTCTCAAAGAGATCAGGCTGCTTGAAGGGACGAGGGATAAGGTCATTGCTAATGAGGCTGTGAGGGCCAAGATCAAAGAGTCTATGGGTCAGAAAGATGATATTCAAGGTCAAGTTAAGGTAATAAGAGAGCTCTTGGTTGGCTCTCTTTGCAGTTTTTGAGTCTGTAAAAATTAAAGAATCTATGCTTGGTTTGCAGTTAATGGGTGCTGGCTTGGACGGAGTGAAGAAAGAGAGGCAGGCGATTTCCGCGAGGATTAATCAGCTGAGTGAGAAGGTGAAAGCAGCTAAAGATGAGATTCAGGTGCTTGAGAATGAGCTGAAGACTGTGACTGAGAAGAGAGACAAAGCTTACTCAAACATCCGTGAGCTTAGGAAGCAAAGAGATGAGAATGTACAAAACACACATACTCTTGAGCATGTTTGTGGGATATTGAAAACACTCTTATGTACTTTTTGTTGATTCAGAACTCTGGATTCTACCAAGGACGTGTTGTGTTGAACAAAGCTAGAGACTTGGCTGCACAGAAGAACATAGAGGAGCTCGAGGCGCTCTCCAACGCAGAGGTTGAGAAGTTCATCTCCCTCTGGTGCAGCAAGAAGAATTTCAGAGAAGATTACGAGAAGAGACTCTTGCCATCGCTTGATGCTAGGCAGCTTAGCCGAGATGGAAGGATGAGGAACCCTGAAGAGAAGCCTCTGATTGCTCCTCCAGAGGCACCACCGCAAGCAAAGGCGGTGACCGAGGTTGTTCCTAAAGCCAAGGCAAAGCAACAGCAGCAGCAGCCAAAGGAGGAGCCAGTTTCTGCACCTAAACCAGATGCTCCTGCTGTTCAGAAGAAAGCTAAAGATGCGGCGAAAGTAAAGAACGTTGTTGTTGCTGATGAAGAGGAGGAGGATGAGGAAGTGTATGGTCTTGGAAAGCCGCAGGAGGAGAAGAAGGTGGATGAAGCGGCGCTGAGAGAGATGAGAAAGCAAGAGGAGATTGCTAAAGCCAAGCTTGCCATGGAAAGGAAAAAGAAGCAGGCGGAGAAAGCTGCTGCCAAAGCTGCTAAAAGAGCTCTAATGGAAGCTGAGAAGAAAGAGAAAAAGGTAAAATTATCAATGCTCTCTGCGTCCTCTCTTCTCCATTCTAATAATTCTCCATTTCCTTTGTGTGTTGCAGGAGAGAGAGAAGAAGGCCAAGAAGAGCGGAATAGAGGCTGTATCTGAGGAAGCTCCAGAAGCTTCTGAGGCTGAGAAGGAGGAGATTGAAGCACCAGTGGAGGAGAAACCACAGAAGGAGAAAGCTTTGAAGGAGAAACCAGTGAGGAACAGGATCCGCACTAGAGGAGGACCAGAAACACTCCCTAGAGCTATCCTCAAGCGTAAGAAGGCGACTAACTACTGGATTTATGCTGCTCCAGCTGCTCTTGTGGTGCTAATGCTTCTTGTCTTGGGTTACTACTACGTTCTCTAGATGGAAAACGTAATGATGATCAAGCGAGTCTGCGTTTGTTGTAGTTTGGGATCTTGTTTTTGAGGATGAGACTCTTTAAACTTATGCCTCCTTTTACATACAGAGTAGCTACTCCTCCCTTTTACAAGTACTTTTTTACATTTCACTTCTTTGTTCTTCTTTTTTCTCTTTTGTTGTTGAGGCTTTAACTTTCAAGTATGAAAACAGTTTTTGTTACATTACTTTTTATAGCTCTGATAGTGTTACAGATTATCCCAGAAGATATCATTTCTACATATAATTAAGTTAGTTATCATGACTAATGAGTCGAAACTGTGACTTGTGATTCATGAGATACGTGATCAACTTTTTTTAGTACACGCTTAACAGTTTGAGTTCTAAATGGATCAATGGTTATATGGGGACAACTCTAGAGTTTTCTACAAAAGAGTTATTAGTTGTTACCACCACACACATAAGGCGAATTGCAGAATCTACTTGGAAAAGTAGATCGATCCCTGATTGACTTATTCACCAAAAACCTCATCAATGAAAACCTTTGTCCCAACCGATGTGAGACTCTAGTAACCACTGATTTGTAGTTAAGCAATCCATATTTATTTATTTATCCTTTTGACTAATTTATAGTTTAACAGGCAAATGAAATAAGGTAGAGGTAGTTCTTTAGACAAAGCTTATTAGTCTCATACCAAATCTGGACAATACTGTAAACTGATGACGTTTGCTTGATCTTTGTGCTCCATCACATGGTAGAAAATGTTTGAGAGGGAACTTGGTGATTTGTGGGTCCGGGGAGAGAGAGAGAGAGAGAGACAATGCGTATCAGTGGTCACTGTGTCCTTTAATAACGCTTGGCCGAGTCGTAGCGTTCGAAACGTGTTTACATCATCGTGGGGGCTACACTTGCGATGATACAATGGCTAGTTGTTACGTGTTACTTGTAATGGCCTTGCCAACTTAGCTATCGTCTTTAAATGCTTTGGTCTCGTTCACAGTACGTTGGTTCTGTCTAGATAACAGATTTAATGTAAACTAACTTTTGCTTTTTGCAATTATCAAATTAAGATTGCGAACTTATTGTGAAGCTAAGAAATCTGCTAGTTTCAATTATTTGTTAATTATCCGTAAGACAGTTTTCGTGTAATGAAATGATTTAGCCTCGTTAAATTTATGTACATGCGTTCAAAACGCACTGAACGCTCTGAATCCATTGACTAATCTAAGATAAGATGCACAATCAGTGTAGGTCCATAGTTTATAGGTTTCTACTGCCGACAGAGAGAAAAAATAAGCAAATTCAATTTTGTAAAGTAATGACCACTGAAAATACTACAAAAGATACAATAATGAAAATTCAGAAAGACTTGTAATTAAATTGTCAAAGTCATCAGACAAAAATAAGTGGAAAAATAAAAACAACTTTCCTGCATTGATGACATTGATATAAAGAAAAGAGAAAAGTCCTTATGCCTTTTCTCATACGTGGGCTTTGGTAGGTAAATGAATTAAACTGCAATTAGCCTTTAATGCCATTGTTAGAGCTAGGCCTGGGCATTTCGGATATCGGTTCGGTTCGGTTCAGGTATTTCGGGTTTCGGATAGTTCGGATAGGGGCTAGAGGATCCATTTAGTACTTGACCTATTTTCGGTTCGGTTCGGTTCGGATAGTTTCGGGTTCGGTTCGGTTCGGATAGTAAATGTAGGAACCGGAAAATATCCGGAAAAAGTTCGGTTCTCATTTGGATCCGGTTCGGGTTCGGATAGTTCGGGTAGTTCGGATAATTTGGATAAAATATCGGTTATTTAGGGTAAAATATCAAATAATTAAGATGATTTACATAAAAAAATTGGATATTTTGGATTACTTTGGATATTTCGGATAAAACTATCCGGATACTTTCGGATACTTTCGGGTAGTTTGGATACTTTATAATAATTTAGTTATCATAAACTATTTTCAGATACTTTTAATAGAATTTTAAATTAAAAATATATATTAGTGATGTTATATATAATTAATATTTTTATATATTCGGGTACCCGTTCGGTTATCGGTTCGGTTCCGGTTCGGTTCGGTTATTTCGGATATAAAAATATACCGTTCGGGTATTTGAGTATTGGTCCGGTTTCGATTTCGGGTATTTCAGTTCGGTTCCGGTTCGGTTCTTCGGTTCCGGTTATTTTGCCCAGGCCTAGTTAGAGCATTGAACTATATAAAGCTTGGTATGATCCAACTTAAGATCTATCCATGCAACTCTAAATATTTAGTAGGATACTTTGTTTATGTCCAAAAAAACCAACCGGAGCTAGAGATAAATCACCTTTACCTAACCTTATAAGCTCAGTGTCACATGTAAACGTGATGAGTATTAATCACAGAATTAAATACTTTTAAACAGAGTTATAATGTATTAGCACAATAGTGTGACTCTTATTTATTATAACAAAACAACAATCCAAGTTATCCAACTATACTCAATAATACATAATTACGATGGAATCCGGAAAACAATTAACAAAAATAAAAAAGTAGAGAGACTCGAAATGAAACTAGCCTCCAAGTGTTCTTAAGCAGACATAAACATGGCTATAACCAGACTTAAAACTGTAGTTACCGACATAACGGCCATACCATTCGCAGAGGCCTTTTCCTCGCCTGGAGCTTCCGACGGCGAAGTGATATTACCGGAGGCTGACGGACCCATCGCCGAACCTGACGGAGCATCTCCGGAGGGACCCATTGCCGAGCCCGACGGAGCATCTCCGGAAGGACCCATCGCCGAGCCCGACGGGGCATCTCCCGAGGGACCCATCTCCGACGGCGAGTATGCTGACGGAGAATCTGACGGCGAATAAGAAACAGAGGAAGGAGATGCTGCGGGAGACGAAGATGGAGAAACCGCGGAAGAAGATTTTGGTGCCATTGATCCTGACGGTGAAGAACCCGGTGCATACGACGGAGGAGCTGGCGGAGAAGTCACCGGAGAAGAGGACGGAGAAACATGGGAATATGATTTAGGCGACATTGATCCCGGCGGAGAAGCCATCGGGGTTGAGGACGGAGAAACAGGGGAAGATGATTTAGGTGACATTGATCCCGGCGGTGAAGATCCCGGAGCAGAAGACGGAGAAGATGATTTAGGTGGCGCTGGCGGAGAAGTCACCGGAGCAGATGACGGAGAAACAGGGGAATATGATTTAGGTGACATTGATCCCGGCGGAGAAGTCATCGGAGCAGAGGACGGAGAACCAGGGGAAGAGGATTTAGGTGGCATAGGTGCGGGTGGAGAAGTCGCCGGAGACATATGAGAGGAAGATTTAGGTGCCATTGAACCAGGTGGAGAAGTTGCCGGAGATTTAGCGGAGGATGATTTAGGTGGCATTGAACCCGGCGGAGAATTCACCGGAGCAGACGACGGTGAAACAGGGGAAGAAGATTTAGGTGGCATTGATCCCGGCGGAGAAGTCACCGGAGCAGAAGACGGAGAAACAGAGGAAGAAGATTTAGGTGGCATAAGTGCCGGTGGAGAAGTCGCCGGAGAAACAGGGGATGAAGATGATTTAGGTGCCATTGAACCCGTTGGAGAAGTCACCGGAGAAGAAGACGGAGAAACAGGGGAAGTCGATTTAGGTGGCATATGTGCCGGTGGAGAAGTCGCCGGAGAAACATGGGAAGAAGACTTAGGTGGCATTGATCCCGGTGGAGAAGTCACCGGAGCAGAAGACGGAGAAACAGGGGAAGTCGATTTAGGTGGCATATGTGCGGGTGGAGAAGTGGCCGGAGAAACATGGGAAGAAGACTTAGGTGGCATTGATCCCGGTGGAGAAGTCACCGGAGCAGAAGACGGAGTAACAGGGGAAGAGGATTTAGGTGGTGTGTGTGCGGGTGGAGAAGTGGCCGGAGAAACATGGGAAGAAGACGTAGGTGGCATTGATCCCGGAGGAGAATTTCCCGGAGCTGCGGCTTGAGGAGGAGAGGGAGTTCTAACAGACAAGACAACGACAGTAAGCTTTTGTCCCTTCTTACAGTTATCTTCATTGCCACTGATGAAGTAAAACGGACCAGAACGTTCAAGCGAGATCTCTGAAGCTCCGTCGTCAACTTTCTTGATCGGATTCTTGGTATTACACCCGTCGTAATCAGCCTTGTTCACCTCTAGCACCGAGTCCATTCCCTTAGCATAGCTGAAATCTGCAAGAACCCAAACCGAGTCTCAGACAAAACAAAACAAAAAACACTAAAAAGTAATCACATGACTAATAAGAAAAGATAGGCTATTTGTACATACATAGTGTGTCGTGTACTAGGAACCGGCTCTTTCCAGCCCAAGATCCGTAATTTTCCGGCGGATTTGGAACCCACGCGCCGCTCCCTCCGACTTCAAACCTCCTTGCATCGGTAAAGAACGTAGAGAAAGAGAGGAGTACCGTGAAGAGGAAGAAACAAAGGCTATTGGTTCTTAGAAACGCCATGGCTTCTAAAAGCTGGGAGATTATGAGATAAATGGGTTTGTGTGACTATGATGAATATATAGCAATGAAAGGTTGTTAAAGATGAAATAAGAAAAATGGGAATAGGGCTAAAGGAAAGTGAACGTTTTGTCTTTATGATAAGGAGAAGATGTCGACTACTACGTGTTTAAAATTGAATGTCGTATCAATTTGCTTCTTCATTAATACAAAAGAGTTTTCTCTCTGTATCTACCGACGTTTTGAAATTTTATTATATCATCGAAAAATAGAAAAGTGGTACGAGTATAGTGCGCGTTAAAGAGCGCTATAGAACTGTGGCGAGAATCGGATTCAACACTAAATCTCAGTAACTTAATACTAGTATAAGAATACTAAAAAGTCTTAAATCTGCATCTGGTTCCATTTTTTTTTTGGGTTGACGAGACATGATTAGTGTTGATCTCAAAGATGACAAAAATGGCGGCTATGTTTTTTAGCAAAGAGAGGAACCATAAACATGAACATACACATATCTACTTCTTTACACGGTAATTACAACAGTAGTGCTCCATCTGTTGCTGATATAGTTACCATCACTAGTTCTCGTTGCTTCTTGTACAATGCAAGAGACACCATTGGAATCCTTAGGAATATTATAGTATTTTTTTTTTAAATAGTTAAAAATTCTAATCAAATTAGTATGTCTAATGGTGTTATCCAATTTGAAATATTTAAAAAAAAAAATTAATAAATTTTAAAACTTGTGAAATTAAAATAAATATTTTTGCATGATTAACTATTATTAAGAAAAAAAAATTAAAACATGTCAAATTTAAATATTTATTTTTGCATGATTAACTTTCATTAAGAAAAGAAAACATGTAAAAATAAGATATTTATTTTTGCATGAGTAACTATCATTAAGAAGTAAAATAAGATATCCCAACCCTAAATTGCGAGGAAAACAACATGAAACCTAGCGTAAATCCATAAATCAACAAGAGGACCCTTCGATTTACCTTCGATTGCGTTGAGAACCCTTCGATTATCCTCTTTACCATCGAGAACCCTTCGATTAATGTTCTTCACTTTCGAGAGCAAAATCGCCTTATCGCCTCCTCTGAATTTTTTGTTCTACATAATTTGTTTACTAATGTCCCATTTTTAAAAATATTTTAGGTCAAAAAATTACTTATCACATAAAAACCTAACGTTTAGGCCGAAAAATCTTATGCCTACTATTTGGTTACAATGAAACTATGTCAGCTCGGTTTTATATCATGATTTAGCAATTTAAAAGTTAATTATGGTTATAAGAAGTTTACGTTCACGTGTCAATCCTATCTATCATCGATATTTTTATAATTTTTGTATCATTTTGGTTATTTGCTTGATATAAATATTAATTTTTTGAGTTTATTCTCATTTCTTTCTTTTATTTTGGCCTGAAATTTAGAAAATATTTAAGATTCAAAATTATTAAAGAGATACATACTTAGGTTAAGATTTGTGTCTTGTGCAGAATAAATATTTTATATTTATTACTTATTTTATATTTTTGTGCATATTATGAAATAATAAAATAATAATTATATATTAAATGACTAAGAAATCAGTTACTATTATGTAATAAATTAGCTTGCAATCAAATGACCGCTCTTGTATATTCGCAGTCATTTTAGAATAAATAAATCAAAACAATCAATCTTATCTATCGTATATGATATATAATTAAATTTAAAGGATATGAAATATATATATATATATATATGTATTAACATAAACACCTATTAAAATAAAATTATTTGTTTATATGATTTTATTATCATTGTATCTTATTATAAAAAAAATTTAAACATTGATCACAAAAGACAAAAGTTTATGTGGTTTTAGTAATTTATACTCATTTTGAAAAAATCAAAATACAACATATACAAAAAAATCTAAATTTTTAATATATGATTAATGTAACTGTGTAATTTATTTTAATAATAAAGAATTAAACAAAAATTATAGAAAATATACAAATTATTAGCAAATCTTCATTATTTAAAATCATTAATTATTATATATATCATAATCACATTAGGTACTTCCGTAAGTTTTATTTAAAGAAATAATATATAATAAATTTCAATTTGATAAATAAATGGTCCATAATGGACATACTCTATAATATAACATTCTCTAGCAATTTAATTTTAGACTAAAAAAATTATCAATTGATTTTCAAGCCGCCACGTAAACAAATTATCATTCCAGTTACGTGACAATTCAGTATGACACTTTTTTAATTAGTACAAACTACAGGTTCTAAACTTTTTAAATGTTTATCTATTAATATATAGGAGATGTTAAACCATTGATCATTAATTTTTAACATAATAATTTTAATAGTATTAGTAATTTTGTCGTTTCTAAAAATTCAAAATATAACATATACGAAAAAATCTATATTTTAATTTCATAGCTAATTTGATTGTTTAATTTATTTTAATAATATAAAATTAAACAAAAACAATGGATGGGATATAAATTGTTATCAAATCTTTATTATTAGAATCATTAATTGTCATATATACATTAGTCATATTTGGTAATTCCGTAGCTTTTATTTAAGGAAAGAAAAGAAAATAGTAATTATACACTTTAATTAATTTTATGATTAGTTTAATGAAAATATAATATATACTTAATTGGAACAACATATTTTCTAAAGATTCTGAATTTCATTCGGGTGATGACACGTGGCTACACTTAAAGGTTGTAATGTTTCTCAATTAATATATAAGAATTCCTCTAAAATTATCACATCAATCTATTATTTCTTAATGACTGAAAACATGGATACAAAACAAATTATATAGAAAATTGGACATATGCCTAAGTAATAAAGTGTCATTAAAATAAATAAATAAATAAAGTGTCATTTTTCACATTCAAAGCTTCTCCAAAAATAAATACACATTGTATAAAGCCGTATTAATGGATACACTATTAATTAACTAGTGGTTTTGAAATGATTTATTATTGGGTTCACCAAAAGATAAAATTGCGTTATTTCATATTCGATATCTTTTAAAAAAAGAAATAAAATATTATCAAATTATATTATGTTTTTAAAATTAAAAAGTAAAAAGAAATAAATTAAAAAATTGTAATAATTACAAAAAAAAATATTTTTAACGTTGTCAGCAAAACACTAAACACCCTAAACCATTGGGTAAACTCTAAACCCTTGAATAAATCATAAATTCTAAATCAAAATCAGCAAACACTAAAACATTCAAGGGTTTAGAGTTTAGGATTTAGGGTTTAAAGTTTAGGGTTTTAGTATTTAATGTTTTTTATTTAGAGTTTATGATTTATCTAAGAGTTTAGGGTTTACCCAAGGGTTTAGGGTTTAGGGTTTAGGGTTTAGAGTTTAGGGTTTAGGATTTAGGGTTTATCCAAGAGTTTATGGATTAGGATTTAGGGTTTAGTGTTTTGCCGACGACATTAAAAAAATTTATTTTTTTAATTATTTTTCTGTAACTACTATTTTTTTTACTTTTTTTTATTTTAAAAACATAATATAAGTTGACAATATTTTGTTTTTAAAAAAAAAAAAAATTTGAATTTAAAATAATGAAATCCTATTGGTTGGTGAACCTAAAGATTCTATCTTGGCGTAAACCCAAGAATAACAGCTTTTAAATATGTTCATAGACAAATATATAATATAAACATGTCTAAAAATAAGAATACCAAATTAATGATTAATAAAATATCAGATTTTCTTACTTTGTGTTAAAGATTTACAATAAATGAATCCAAAAGGTAATACAATCTACATAAAATTTAACAGAAAAAGTCTACCTAAAATACATTAGCATCTCAAATACGTTTTAAATGTCCAAATCTCTGTACTTGTCCACGTATTTAAGTTGGAGATTATATACTCAATTTGTGTAACATATTAGTGTAATTCATTACATTAACAGTATCTTGTACATATAATTTCGATTTCTTTTCTTTTGCGGAAAACAATTTACCTATAGTTGATTTTAAAAGTTCATTTCCAAAATGATACGTGTCACATAACTACATAATATAGAGATAATAGCTAGAAAACGTGTTACAACAAAAAAGTAACTTTTAATTCCTTTTACTATTTTCCCTCATCATGCCAGCATTATATAGGTTCTTATAAATAAGAAGAAAAGACGAGACCATCTTTTCATAACTTTTAAATTCTTCAGAACGAAAATTGATTGAGAGAAAGAAAAATGGTGAGACCACGACTGCTTGTAGTGTCGATGTCGCTTCCGGTTACTGCAAAGAGGACCGGAGAAGAAACTTGGTCTTTCACCATGAGTCCTGGTGGTCTAGTTAGTGCTCTTCTAGGTAAGAAGATAGTCTACAACTTTAACAATGTAGCAATGAATGAATTAAATAAGCACAATAAACCGATTTTTATATATATTACATTAATTTGTGGTGATATATCTCTTAAAGGTTTGAAAGAGTTTGAGACCAAATGGATTGGCTGGCCTGGAGTCGATGTTCATGATGCGGTTGGAAAAAAGGCACTCTCCATTGCTCTAGCCGAAAAGGTAAACGTATAGATTTTGAACTCTCATATATATTATTGTAAAATGAAAAAAGGCAAAAAATAATCAAGACCTTATTCATGTCTTATTTTGTTTATTAAAGCCTTATACATGTCTTAGTTGATTTTTAAAACGCTTGACTTTGATTTGTAGGGGTGTATCCCGGTGTTTCTGGAGGAAGTTTGTGATCAATACTATAATGGCTATTGCAACAATATTCTGTGGCCGATTTTTCACTACTTGGGAACCCCACCAGAATATCGTAACGATGTAATCATAACATACCAGTCACAGTATGATGCATACAAGAAAGCAAATCGTATTTTCTTTGATGTGGTAAACGAGCATTATCAAGAAGGAGATGTGGTTTGGTGCCATGATTACCATGTTATGCTTCTTCCTCAATATCTAAAAGAATACAACAGTAAGATGAAAGTTGGATGGTTTCTCCATACGCCATTCCCTTCCTCCGAGATGTACAAAACCTTGCCCTCAAGATCAGAACTGCTTCGTTCTGTTCTTACTGCTGATTTAGTCGGGTAAATGTTTTTTACCTTTTTAACAGTGTAGTAACTATTTTGAATTTGAAAGTAAACTTACCTCTTACTCTTTTTTATTTCTCTGCCTTTTTTGTTTCTAGTTTCCATACGTATGATTTTGCAAGACATTTCGTGAATGCATGCATGTGTATTCTTGGAACCGAAGCAACATCTGAAGGAGTTGTGGATCAGGGCAAACTCACTCGTGTAGCTGTTGTAAGGATCCATCTTGAAAATCTCTTAAGATTGATGATTTAGTCATCTCCTAATGAAATGTTAATTTTGGTTTGCTTTCTTTTTTTCTATTTGGATATATTAGTTTCCCATTGGGATAGAACCTGAGAGGTTCATAAACACAAGTAAACTCTCTGAGGTCACAGAATACATGAAGAAGTTTAAATCAGATTTTGGGGGCAGAAAGGTAGATTTATACTTTTATATATGATGCTTGAAACATAAAAGGGAAAATGATTTGACATATATAATTATGTTTGTTGACAGTTGATACTAGGTGTTGATCGTCTCGACACGATCAAAGGGATACCACATAAGTATCAGGCATTTGAGAAGTTTCTTGAGGAAAATGAAGATTGGCGTGGTAAAGTTTTGTTACTTCAGATTGCAGTGCCAACAAGGAATGGTATTGGTGAATGTAAGTTTTTTATATCTCTTTTATTTCTTTAGCTGATATGCATCGATCAATTCATAGGATTGTGTTTATGTTCTATAACAGATCAAAAGATCAAAGACCAATGTCATGGACTTGTTGGACGTATTAATGGTCGTTTTGGTTCTATCTCTTCCGTTCCAATAATCCACCTGGTTTGTTATTTTCTCTCTTTTATCCTCATCACAAGTCATATCTTATAGTTTCTGATACATATTTCATCTTTCTGTGTTAGGATTGTTCTATTCACTTTCATCAACTGTGCGCACTTTACGCCATCACAGGTAATTCTCATATTACATTTGATGATTTAGTCACATATATTATAAAACGGTTATATAATGTTAAAGATTAGTGTCGATGTATATTCCTAACAAATGAGTTTATTTTCATCTTTGTTTCTTCAGATGTATTACTTGTAACATCTTTGAGAGATGGAATGAACCTTGTGAGTTCTGAGTTTGTTGCCTGCCAAAAAGGGGAAAAAGGAGTTCTCGTTCTAAGCGAGGTAACCTAACTTTGATAGGTCTGATGTTAAGTATATGAATTGTATTTTCTTTCTCTGGTCTGAAATATATTTATGAATCTAATAACCAACAGTTATCATTCAAAAGTAATATATTTTTGTATTGAGTTTCACAGTTTGCAGGTGCTGGTCAGTCACTTGGTGCTGGAGCTCTTCTTGTGAATCCTTGGAACGTTAAAGAAGTTTCTAATGCCATTGGAGAAGCTCTAAGCATGTCACGTGAAGAAAAGGAGAAAAAACATCAAATCAATTTTCAGTATGTGAAAACACACTCTACTCAACAGTGGGCAGATGATTTCATGAAGTATGTGACAAATCACAACATTCATTCTCTTTAAATCTCATCTCAACTATTGTTCTTATAGACAAGTCTTACAATTTTTTTTTTATTTGGTTAGTAAACTAAATGAGGTTACAAGTAAAGCGGAGCAAGAAACTGGAAAAGCCCCACATGAACTTCCACAACATGATGTGGTTCAACAATATTCAAAGTCTAAGAATAGGCTGCTAATTCTTGTAAGTGTTATATGTATCAAGATGGTCTTGTACATTGCATATTATTTTGGTCACTTATCTTTATAACTGTATAAAATGTTCAGGGCTTTTATGGAACACTCACTAAGCCAAACAAAAACCAAGAGAGAAGAGACGAAGGAATGAATCTTGAACTTCACCCACAGCTAAAAGAAAGACTAAAAGCATTATGCAGTGATCCAAAAACAACAGTAGTTGTCCTGAGTAGAAGTGAAAAAAGCGTATTGGATCAAGTAAATGTTTTCTCTCGTCTTTATTAAATTTACTTACTTGCTTTCTCATTGTGGACTTACTTAGTATCTTGAAAACAGAACTTTGGAGAGCATGATATGTGGTTAGCCGCGGAAAATGGAATGTTTCTAAGGCATACAGCTGGGGAGTGGGTGACGAAAATGCCAGAAAACATGAACTTGAAATGGATTGATGGTGTCAAGGTTAGTAAATAAAATATATTTTTAGAATTAAAGTTTGATACCCTCATCCATGTTTTAATTCTTTTGTGGTTGCTTTTGTCTACAGCAAGTATTCAAGTACTTCACTGAAAGAACACCAGGATCCTACTTCCAAGCAAGCGAGACTTCGGTTGTATGGAATTACCACTATGCAGGTGATTTACTTTATACGTATATGTTTTTTTTTTTTAACTTCTACTAAGAATAACTATTGAAGACAACTACTTGATCTTTATTTATTTGTAGATGCTGAATTTGGGAGAGCTCAAGCAAAAGATATGTTGCAACACTTGTGGGCTGGACCAACCTCTAATGCATCAGTGGATGTTGTCCAAGGACGCTACTCTGTTGAAGTCCATTCGGTTGGTGTAACAAAGGTAACTAATGCTATTGTTTTCATTTGTTTCTACATCATCAATTACCAAAATATTCTAATTATTCTTTGATCTATCACATGTTGTCTCTTCTCTGTTATCTTAGGGAAGTGCAATGGAGCGTATCCTCGGAGAAATAGTACTACAGAATAAGTCGATAACTACACCAATTGATTATGTCTTATGCATTGGTAATTTCTTGGGGAAGGTAAGCTTCTTATGTAACCAAATGTTGATTATACAATTACATATCCATGGATTTTGATACAAGGGTTGATATATGTTACAGGATGAAGATGTTTACACCTTCTTCGAGCCCGAGTTAACCAAGAAAACCATGTCTTCTCCTTATTATGGCAGTGGCCCCCTCAAGAAGGTGTCATCGACCCTTGTTGACGTAAAGGGAGACAACTACTTCTCTGTGGCTGTTGGGAACACGCACACAAAGGCTAGCTATTTCCTTGACTCATCTGATGATGTTGTGCAGTTGATCCACAAGCTTTGCACACACAATAATCCTTGACTCATCATCATATGGTGCCCTGATGATCCTCTTAGAATTTTCTTTTGGCTAAATGGCACTATTAAAGACTTTTATTTGCTATTTTTTACCTTTGCAAAACTCATTATTGTTCTCTGCTTTTCAGTTTCTCACATTGTCTCTTTGACTCTTACTATTTATCTCTTTGTCTTTTTTTTTTTTTAGTTTTATAATGAAAAGAAACTCTTTAAGAAAATATTTAATGGAATTGACAATAAAACAGAGATGAACATAGGAATTATAACGTGGAGAACATTTGCACACACAGACACATGATCTTGATATTTGGAAATGAAAAATCAAAGAATCACAAGAGGCGCCTCATCGGTTTTTGCAGGTGCGGTCTCTTGTGTTGGTGTCTCAGACTCAGAAGGAGCTTTCTCATCTGCCTTGACAGCTTCTGGAGTTGGCTCGGCCTTGGTTGCCTCAGAGGAGTCCTCTTTTGTCTCACCTTCTTTCTTTGCTTCTTCACCAGACTCTTCCTTCTTCTCCTGTGAATCAAACATATCAACAACAATAGTTTCATCTTAACATGAGTTTGTTCAAACAAGACACAAGAAATGATCATATGTGATTCAAAAAAACCTGAGTTAATGTGGTATCTGTCTCGGTCGTGACATCCTTGGACTCAACAACAACATTTTCGGTTGGTGCAGAGCCTTCAACGATGTCAGATTCCTTAGGTACGCTCGCACAACCTCCCATTTTTTCTTTTTTTATTGAAAGGATTAGCTTGAAAAAAATTACAATGGGAAGAGCTGTGGAGCAAAACAAAAATGATAGATAGAGGGGAGAGGCCTGTAAAGAGATATATAGGAGATTGTATATAGACAAATGCTATTTCAGGTAATTTTCAGATTCATTGGTAATGAGACCTTTGAATTTCTGTCACGTTCCTATTTATCAGGAGGACAGCTTCATGCCCCACCGTAACTCTCTGTCTGGTTTAGGGACACAATAACATTTCCTGGATACAGAAATACTACAACCGAACTGGATAAAAAAGTAATGAGGCACATGACCAAATCTTGTGTTAAAAAACACTTTCATATATCATATTCTAGCCGCTGAAATGGATAGTGTCTCATATTTTGAAAGCTGGAAAAGATGGCTTTCTGTTTTCTTTCAGGCCCAAAGAATTATCTAATTCTTGGTTTGCGTGTCTACTATGTCTCCTGAAATGATATCATAATCTAATATAATTTAGTATATGTTATGTTTAGATAGATAAGACCAACTCCATTGGTTAGACTCCTTAATCGGTTCTTAAAATTAATTTAATAGTTAATTGTGTACTTTATAAAGTTTAGAACTCCTATTAATATAATTAGTTGTGTGAAAGTCCAATGGGAAAACCCTTTCTTAAATTTTTAAAAAAAATTGAATTATTAAATTTAAATATTACAAAACTTATAAATTATTGGATTTCATAACATTTAAACAAATATGACATAAAAACATATGAAAAATAGAAATACAAATTTATATCATGAATTTAACATTCCGGTGAGCTTCATATGTTCAATGAAGTTAACATTTAGAGACAACTTGGAGAAGACATACAACAAATCTGCAAGTTCAGTAACAAACAAGAGTCACAACTTTGTAACAAAAGATCAAGAATGTCATTAGAGTTTTAACTAACCATCTTGTGTCACGAGAGGATAATCTGATGCACTAAGGTTGATGAACCAATCCCAATCCAAGCTCTCCTTAAGCAAAACCGCCACAACTTGAAGCGTACAAGCGATCATTGTAGGGCCTTTATAGGCAACGAGATTAGACTGTGACATAACACGGACGTTTGCAACTTCACGGAAAGTAGGATCACTCTTCACAGACATTGCAAGCTCCAGCCTCTCCTTAGGTGGAGCTTCGAGGTCTAAATGGAGAACATATTGGTTTCTTGGATGGTACACAGCTTGCAAAGTCCTCATCATCATGTGGCTATCTCCTTTAGCACCTGAGATCAGATAAGCTAACCTAGGAACCTCTGAAGAATTCGAAGAACTCCCGTTTGAGTTTAAAGTCTCTTCAAATTTCTCTTTTTCCTTTAGCATCACCAGTGGATTTTCTATCAGCTTCTCTTCTCTGAGCAATTTCAGAGTGTGCAACCAAGAAATCTCCAATTATAATTGCAGAAACACACAGATCAGAGCAACCACAAGACTATGTACTTCAATACTCATCTACCACTCAAAATGAATCGATTGACCCAAAGAAAAAAATGTTAACTTTGACTGAAAAACATGAATGTTAGAGCATAACATGTTATCATAATGAATCCATTCCCATATATATCACAAATATGATCAGAACACGACAGGATTTAATTGTACAAAGAAGTTCAACCAAGAGAAACAAGGTGATAATGTATTTCAAAGAGAAACTAAGAAAAGTTTGTCTATATAAACCACGTGATCAACAAACCAATTCATGAGGAAAAGAGTATAGTTTTGAAGAGCTTATGTAAGGTAATCAAACCAACACACAAATTAGGGAGAAAAGAAGTATTCTTTTGAACACCACCGGTTCTTTTTTATCTATCCATACCTTTTGCAGATTCAATACAAATTAGTTAACTTTCTCATAAAATAAAGATGACAAATTTTGATTTTTGATTACAGAGAAAGAGAGAGAATGAAGTAGACGAACCTTGGTGCCTTGATCGAAAGAGTTAACCCTGCAGAGGCAAAGTGCAAAAATGTCTCTTTTCTTCGATTGATTCCCAAATTCGAAGAAACCTAAATTCCCAAATCAGAACATCAAAATCCCTAAATTGAGATAATACCTACGAAATCAAACATGATGAAGAAGAAAGAATTAAGGTTTGGGATCTGTATAGAAGAATTGATTTACCCGAAAAACAGAAAGAGAGAAAGACATACAAGAAAAGCCAATAAAAAATGGACACGTTAGGGGTTTTTATTGATTCTAAAACCCTCTTATAAGAACCGGTTGCTATGTTTTTTTTTTTCTTTTTGATTTATTTTTTGTTTTTTTTTTAAAGAATCATTCCTTATTAACAACTTCTAATGGAGGTGTTCTAAGATAATCAGTCACATGTACTGTGTTCAAAAAAAAAAAAATCAGTGACATGTAGGAGTACTATAATTATTCTAATAATTTCAAACATATTTTTATAATCACTTTAAAAATCATTTTAGTTATGACATATCATTATAGTTCACATGTTACAATGTTTCTCAGTTAATGTAAAAGAGATTTTATCTCAGACTTAAAAGCTCAGGATCATGTATATAATCCCTAGAAATGGTCAAGGCATAATTTATTAAATTTCCAAAGATGCGTTACCCAAAAAAAAGGAAGATTTTGTTTGGCAACGCGCGTTACGCCTAAATCAGAAGAAAATCATAGTCAAAGTTGTGAATGCATGCATGATGACCTCGTAAACAAGGTTCTATAAATTGGAACATTTTCTATCTTTCACATATTTCTCAGCCGCAAAGCTAGAAAAAACAAACACAAACACATCACATCACATCAATCAAACACGACGATGAATAGGTTCTCGTGCTTTTTGCTTACCATTGCATTGATCGTTGGGTCTAGTAACGCAATCTGGGAAAAAAACAGTCTCCACTTCAAAAGTTCTCTTCGTCCGGGCAATACACTGAGGATTCGTTGTCTATCGAACGACGACGACTTGGGTGTTCATTTGTTGAGCCCTGGACAGACCTACGATTTTAGTTTTCATGATAGTATTTTGAAGACCTATTTCGATTGTACCTTAGACCAGGGTCCTAATTTCTCGTTTCATGCAAGTTTTACAGCTTATAAAAGTGGTGGTGGCATTATTCGTTATGGTAAGACCAACTTTTGGGATGCTAGAGAAGATGGCATGTACTTCACACACGGTCAGGAAGCTCCCAAGTTAGAGTATAAGTGGATACATGTTTAAGTGGAATTTCAAAATCATTTTTTTTTTGTAACGTGTAAACCTTTTGGAATAGTAAATATATGATTTATTTCAGTGTTCTAAAATCTGCGCATAGGTACGCATCTACTATATTGTTTTCACGTTTTGTAGTGTTTTAAGTCGATAATACTCCATCCCTTTAAAAAAAAAAATATTTTAAAAAATATATATTTAAAAAAAGAATATTTCAAAAATATATGTTTTGTATTTTCAATGAATAAATTAATTGTAAATTGTAAACTTCAAAAAATATAATAGTATTTATAAAAAATTTGTTGGTTAAAAATTGTGGAGAATAGTTGATAACAGAAAATATTGTATTAGTAACTAAAATCTCATATATTTTTTTAATAAGCGTGAAAAACCTAAAACATACATCTTTCTGAAACGGAAGGATTAGCGTTTATATTATACCGTCTATGACTGATTTTAAACATTACTATTCAAAAAAATTCTAATATTTATATGATTATATATTTTTAAATGTTATTATTTATGTTAACTGCTATTTGTTTTATGTATTTATATGATTATAGTTATTAGTTTAACTGTTTGTAAAATATTTAAAATTTATGAATTTATCATCTTCATATTTCTAAACATGTTTTTATTTTCTTATAATTTGAAACTACTTATATATGTTAATTTAATTTTATACAACTTTTATATTTGAAATATTTTGTGTTCAGTTTTCTAAAACTAACAACTATATTAATCTTATATATATATCCGTTTAGGTGTCATTTAGAAAGCTGATTTATTTATTATACATGTATTATACCATGCCTCTTAATAAGTCTACCCAAGGATATGTTATCCATGACCCATCATAGAAGTTTCATACTCTGTTGCATAACAATTGTGTCTACAGAGTGACAAGAGGCTATATACTAAAATGTTACATACAACAAATAATCCAATGTTTTCCACTACATGAAAAAAGATATTACAAGTTAGTTGCAAAAGCATTACTACATAGAAACAAAGAATCGATCAAAGCTAAATAAAAATCACAGGCTAGAGAGATTTGATCAAGACCCAACATCAGTTCCAACACTGTTGAGGCGGAAGTCATGTGACCGAGCCAGCTCTACCGCATCCTGAACCCTAAGCCTGGTTCCCTGTTGACCAACCACAGTGGCTGCAATCGTAGCAGCCAACTCTCCCATTCCTTTCAAGTCAGTGACACCTCTCAAGATACCGTATAAGATCCCTGAAGCGTATGCGTCTCCAGCACCACACGTGTCAACCGGCACGCACGGTGATGGAGGAATGTATATGGCTTCTCCTTTGGCTCCAATGTATGACCCGTTGATTCCATCGGTCACTGAAACAAATGGGACAAAGTGGCTCAAGTACCTTGTAGCTGAAATAGGGCTTTCATCTGCGGAGAAGTGACAAAACGCTCTTGCTTCATCGCTGTTGGCAAATATAATGTCTGCATAGTTGCCCACAATGTCCCTGAATCAACATAAAACAATCAAAAGATTAAGATAACTTCTAACCAAGCTGTAGAAGCAGGAGGAGCAAGAAAAGCTCACCAGAAATCATCATAGTGCCTCTCAATGCAAGACACATCTGATGCAGTCACAGCAACAAGGGCTCCGTTTCTGTGTGCTTCTTCACAGGCTTTGGTTATGGTCCTTATAGTATCAGGAAGCTCAAACAAGTAGCCTTCCACAACAAAGACATTTGTCTTGGATATCAAACTAGCCAAACAAGAATCATAATTAACCACAGAAGATGTTCCCTGAAAAGTTGTACATTAAAAATTAGGTTTGTTAATTAGAAAGAAAAAAATATGTTAAAAAAATCTTTCATTTAGTAATATTGGGATACTCTGAACATATAATACCATACCTGATATGCAAGCATGGTACGCTGTGCATCAGGAGTTGTGAGAACAATCACTGTCCCTGTTGTTCCATCCATGATTGGAGCAGAAAGAAAATTTATATTTGCTCGCCGTAATTTAGTCCTACAGATGAACTGCCTTTGTTAGTAAAATCAAACCAACCATGTAAGAACATGAATCATAAAAAAACTAATAAACCTTTCAAGCACAAAGACAAACTATATAGTCTAGTAACTTTACTAAACTCAATGCTAATTATAGATCAACCACTTATCCCTCAACATAATTTAACCTTAACCTCCAATAACTAAGAGAAGAGCCAAAAAGAAAAAAGTATATAAAGAGAGAGTTGTGTACCTGTAAAAGCTACCGAGAGGGTCACCAGCAATACTACCAGCCATAGCGACATTCAAAGGGCGGTCAGTGATTGAAGGACAACCTAATCTCGCCAAAGCAACAAGAGTGTTGGACAAGGACCCTCCAGCTGCAGCCTTGTAGCTGCAACCATCCATTGCTTGCAAGACTCTACCCCTCTCCTCGTGGTTAATCAGCTTCCTCGTTCCTTTTTCCAAGTCTAGCTTCTCTAGAAACGCATCATCCACAACTCCAGAGAAATCTACCTACAAAACAATCAAGGTATAGAAAGCCAATGGGCGTAAGAAAGTAAGCGTTTTTATCATCAAGATCAACACTTTTCAACCATTACCATGGCTTGGCCGAGACCCAGAACATCCCATCTCTCAGGGGAAGAAGAAGAAGCATGGGCTTGTGTCCATTCCTCGTCATCTTCGTCTTGACCACAGATGTTTTCGATTTGGCCTTCATCCATATCATCCAATTCTCCTCCTCCACCGTTTCTAGCAACCATGAGACCAAGCTGCCTCTTCTCCGCCTTGGAATCATTCCTCAGGCTCCACGAGCTTCTGAAACCGCTGAAAATGGAGGTTGAGGAGGTTTTGTTGCTTTGAAGGGTTCCTTTGAAGTGATATAGGGAGTAAATAGGAGGAAGAGAGGCAGAGGAAGGAATTGGAGAGAGGAGAGAAAGGGCGGCCATATGAATGTATATAAAGGTTTTCTCTTTCGTTGTTTTGGGATGAAGAAGAAGAAGAAGCTCACATCTCCATCCAAAACTCGAGAGAAAGAGAGAGAGGAGGAAGGAACACAAGAACAGAACTAATGGTTTCGGAGATGGCTACGAAGCGGATAAAATGACTCCTTTTTTTATTTATTATATAGTAATAATCAAACTACTAATCATCTTATTTTAAGGATTAGACGATTAGTATTAACACACACTATTTTTATAAGGTTTGATTTGACTTTTCAAACTAAATTTTTCAATATGAGCACGCTGACGACGACAATTCCTTGTATTTATTTTTATTCCACTACTAAAATGATGTCTATTTATATAAATTTTATTTTTGACACCTCTGTTTTTAACATCTCTCTTGTATTAGATGCTTACAAAACTAATACACTTTGCTAAACCTTGAAAACTTATTCCAAGGGTTTAATGGGTTAAAAAGTTCCAAGTCTTTAAACCCTTAAACATTTGTTTGTCAAACTTGTTAGCATTTGACAATATACTAATCTTTCCAACTGTTAATCCTTTCTCTTTATAGGAACAGAAGGAAAGCATTCTTTTTTTTTTTCCCGTCTAAGGTTTATTTAATAAAGGCCCAAAGCCCATCACGATTACAAAGCCCACATCTATTACGGTCCACTAAAAACCACTAAAAAAACCCGCAAGCCCAAAAAAGGCCCTAGGCTCAAGAGAGCAATGGATGTCGGCCGCATTCCATCGCGATCCGCCGCATCACCTCTGCCTCGACTACCACCGGAGAACCACCCACCGATTCACCGAACCACACCGGAGCTCATCGACTCCACACCTTCTTCACCGCGACCGCCTACCCTCCCAAGTACGCCTAATCTCGGAGAGAATCAATCGTGACCGAGATCTCATCCGCCATAGTTCAATACAAGGACCAAGGAGGAGGCTTCGCTCAAACATCGACCTTCCATCAGAGCTTCCATCGACCTCCGACGAGAACTCAACCAACAAGCCAGAGCCAACTTCACATAACTAGTGACAAACACAAAAAATAAAAGAAACTAAACCCTAGAAAGGAACTACGGGGCCAGAAGCCGGCAACAATGGAACTGTCGGAGCCTCCACGTTCCGGAAGCTTAGTCGGCGCTGCAGAGCTAACGAAGCCTCCACAACCCGGGAACTTTAGCGGCGATGCAAAAGCTATGGGAGCCTCTACATCCCGGGACCAAAACCGACGCTGAAACGAAGATCTGTCTGACCTACCTCCTCGCCGCGAATCCAGAGGAAGAAGAGTCGCAGCGAGCCGATCTCTTCCCGGATCAAAACCCTAACCCAGATCCGCGCGCATGTCAGAGAAACCTGACAGATCGGAACAACCACACGAGGGTTTGGACGGAATGACAAGGAAAGGAGCCAACGGCGCCGGTACGCGCTCGGACGCGCCACCAGACGCCGTGGCTGCCTTACACGCACGAACAGAAGGAAAGTATTCTCTCGGCAAAAATCTTCAACGACTACTTTCCTCTACATTCAAAACAGAGACAAGACACAACCAGAAACAAAATCAAAACATTACAAAACCAAAGCTAAAGCCAGAGAGAGAAGAACCTGAAAATTATTCTCTCCAGAGTGAGAGACTCCAAAGATGAGCTTTAGTACATCGTTCATTTTCTCTCAGAGAAGCAGAAAATACCAAAACCAAAAGAAAGAGAAGCAACTAGCAAGAATGCACAATGCCCTAACTCATAAACCTACAGTATGTTTGGGAACTGCGAGTCCAATCTCTGCTGCAACTCTTTCACCTTCTGTGATAGCTCATTCTTCTGCTCTTTATAGTTCCTTAGTAGATACTCTTTTCCATCTATCACTTCTTTAAGCTCCTCCACTTCCTTTCTCAACATCTCTATTCTCTCTCCATCCCTTGATCCCTTTTCCTGCGACTCATAATTGTTCTCGCTCTCCATAAACCCGTTACTCCAAGGTGCAACAGGAGATGTCTTGCCGTTGCTACCTGTGCATCCCACGCTGTGATCAGCGATTGCTTTTCTCAGTCTCTCAACTTCCCTTTCTGATTCGAACAGATCTCTGTTCATCGAGTCTAGCTGTGCCTGGAGATGGCTAGAGTGTGCCCTCTGTGCGTTGTACGAGTTTTGCAGCACTAGATTCTGTTCCTGCATTTCAAGTATCATGTCGTCGCGCCTCTTCAGCTGTTGCCTCAGTTTCTGTATTACTTCTCGTTTGCTGAAGATGTCTGAGCTGGTTTCAGACACGCAAGGTGAATCCGAGCAGGTGGAATGGTGATTGTATGGTTTCGGAGGAAGTTCCAGGCGATCAGGAGAAGAAGTCCACATGACCCCGTTCTCTTTGCCGTATGATGGAGCAGGAAGGGTTACAAGAGGCAGTGAAGTGTCAGATGCAGATATCATGTGCCCGTTTGTCTCCTCTTTCCCCTCGACATGCTCAGTTCCTACACAAATTTTCACAAATTGAAAGCAGAACTCAGCTGTGGATATAACAGTACAAATCTTATAAGCTTATAACTATGGTTTCTGGATAATGACAACTTTTATGACTATAGCTAACATTCAGCAACTGGAGACAGACGTCATTTCTTCCCTAGTGCCAGCCTTCACTGATGGTATGCCACATAGTACCAATAATAATTAAGGTAAGTACTTCCAAGATGAAAATCTTGTAAACTGACTTAGGCAGTCTGCGGTTTCAAATTGGAGTCACTAGTTTCCAACCTCATACATAAGTATCAAGTACATGTTCGCTAATAACCATTCAAAGACATCACTAGGCAAGATAATAGGAAGCTAGAACACTGTAGGCAACACCTACATATTCTTCCAAGGAGATATTATTTTTAATGGCTTTTATACAAAATTTATCTGTAAAGGAAGTAGCAAAGTCAGACCTGGAATGGAGTGGAAGCAACAATACTCATCATTATGTGCACATGAAGATTTGCTGGAGTGCAAACAACAACCTAAAAAAATTCCCCTCTCAGATGTTCCATTAGCTAAACAACAAACAAGCATAATTCATTAGCCGAAATTACAAAACATGAAAACCAAAACCTTTGAATCCAAGAGAGGCATTGGATTGAATTTGAGGGTTGAAATCAAGAGACGACTGCCTAAGTCTCCAGCCAAAGCGGATGGACAAAGTGCTCAACAAGGCACCCCCTGCAATTAAGATCCAATTCGGCCCACAAACTTTCTCAGCTTTGGAAAAGCCGTTGTTGTTTCTTCGTGTGCTCATAGTAAGTCAAAAACGTCTCTACCATCCAAGCAATACCTGCACAGATCGATTACGATAATACAGTCAAATGTAAACAATTCCTAAAGCCACCAAATGCGTATGATTAAAGAAAGTAGGAGTAAGTCTCCGAAACGGCTAATATACGAAGAGAGATAGATACTTGACTTGAACATGAAGCTAACTACTTACCATTAATTGCTCTACCCCACTAAACCCCGAAAAACATCGCAATCACAGCTCGAAACAAAAGGAGAGGAGAATAATCGCAATACGAACGAACCTCATAAGACAAAATTGACATTAGTGCTCCATAATCCCCCCCCC
>NC_027754.1:44357333-44369194 GCF_000695525.1 Brassica oleracea var. oleracea
CCCCCCCCCCCCTCCCTTTATTGACTGTAAATTTTCTCCGGCTTTTGACCTTTTTAATCTTCGCTCTTCTCTCGTTGCAGTTTTCTACAATCCACCTGTCACTTTCAGAGGAAATAAGATTCCGGGAGGAATCTCGGTTATTCGCGCGAATGATATGGTGTAATAAAACTTTTACAACAATAATAAAACCTCAGAAAAGAAGCGAAACGGAAGAGGTTGAAGAGACGGCGCCTCACACTACTTCGCTCCTTATTGATACTATTATTTTTTATTAATAAATAAATAACACGCGTACACTACGTCCCAAGGATGACGCTCACGGTGGTTGAGTAGTACTCCAGCTTAGTTTTTGTGTGTTAATTCCATTTCTAATTATAAATTGCATTTTAACTTCTTTATCTTTTGTGTAATTTGTTATTCTGATTAATTTAGTTTATACTGTATATATATGTCCTCGGCTAATAAGTCTCTAACGATTAGGAAACCTTGACCCAAAAAAAGTGCTAAAATTAAACTCCACAACCAAGATTCTTCAAAGCCTTTGATTTAAGACACCAAAGTAAGGATCTGATCATATCCAGAGATCAAGAAGCTAAACAAATGTGGTCAGAAGAGAGCTTTCCAATTTTCTTGGACCACTATTTTATATCTCCTTTCTAAGCGTCACTGAACATATATGTGAAGCACATGATCTTGAACCAACAATAAATTCACACATAAACATAGTTTAGTCCCTTTCCGTCAATGCCTCGTGAATTAATTAGTGCCACTAAAGTGTTGCATGAAAGATAATAATATCCAAAGGCATATATAATTCATGGCTAAAGAAGTAAGAAAACTCTTATCTATGATGAATCAATTAAACACAACAAGAAAATTGAAACATATATAGGGTAAAATACAGCCAACCATTTTACCCATCCCCCACTCGTATAACTTGCAAACTTAGAAAATTATAAAATAAATGGAGAAAAGAGATGAACAAATGAGGACAAAACTCTAGAGAAGGGAACATATAGCAAAACACCCTCTTCCCCAAATGCTAATCAAGATATCTAAAAACAAAGATTTGTGGCTCAAATGAGCAAGAATGGATTTTAAAAAATTTTAACAAACAAACAAAATACCTGAAGACAGTTTTCAGCTTTTGAGAGATAGTATATATAGATCACAAGAGAGAGAGAGAGATGATCAGCCAGTAGAAGCAAACGCAGCAAGAGCGTTAGCTTGAGAAGGTGGTAGACCACTTATTAATGGATGCAACTGATCGCCATAAACCGATATCAGGTGGGAGAAAGTTCTCCCTACAATTGCTTTCACTTCAGCTTTCTCTACCGGCGACTCCACTACTTGTCCGAAGATTTTAACCAGGTCCGGAACACGTGAGACGATCTATTTTTGCATCCCAAGCACAAGGATTAAGCCCCAAACGAAAATGTTCCTGTCAGAACTTGAAAAGTTTTAGTGGAAAAAAATACCTGTGGATTGGATGCCAAAACAAGCGAATATATACAGCTGTATACAGCCATGGACTCCTCTTGGTCTTCCTTTAGAGGTAAACCTTTCAGCAACACTGGAAGTACCTGGATTGTATAACTTATGGAATGAGTACCGTGTTTCATGAAGTAAGCAAACAAATAGAGAAACTGGCCTAGTCCGAGATCATACTTGATTTAGCGGGACTAGTTGAGGATGAACAACAATCATCCTTGCGGTGGCACCTGCTGCATTATCCCTAACACCAAGGTCTGTCTCTGACTCGCCAAAAAGCGGGTAAATTCCACGTAGCACATCGTTAAAATATCTGGTATTGAATCAAGGGAAGACAAATGTGGCGTGTGACCGAGGAAGACGATAGATAAGCATAGAAACCAATGGACAAAAGTCTTTACGCCTAGGATATAGTTGAAGTTTGTAACAAGGAAAAGGATACTTAAGAGCAGTTTCACCCCCGTTTTTACATAGCTCTCCGACACAGAAAGCTGCATTCCTTCTATTGGTTGCATGACGTGACCCCAATTCTTTTAGCACCAAGGGCATTATCCTCTGCAAAAAAAATATTCAACAATGGTTGGTTTTAATATGGCTTCTTCAACAAAAAGAAACGGATCTTAGAGAACATAAGATATAAGATGAGGAAAATCACATCAACATAGGCAGCGATTGGAGCACCCATGTCTTGAGCAACTTCAGCAAGACCGGCAACTACCATTGTCCTATCCTGTGGGGGACGTGAAGCTTTCTACAGAAGACAAGAAGTGAAAGAAATTGCCTCAATTTCAATGAAACAAGTTGTGGCAATGAATGGTGTAGTTATTAATACCCACCGCGAATTTCATCAACGGCTCGAAGAAACTTGCAAAGACGGGCTCAAAATGAGACCCCATACACTTTGCAAAGGCGGGGAGGAGGTCAGAAACTGCATCCATGAGAACCTCATCATGTCCAGCATCATCATCATCGTCGTCACTCTCATCTTCTAGCTGCTGGCAAGCTGCTTTCTCCCTCAGCAGTAGCAATGTCGCATCGACAAGGGGTGGTAAATCTACGAAACAATGCCTTCAGTCCAAGAGTAGAAAGAAGATTGAATACCGTGAAATAACTTTTTTTATGAAACTGACACCCACAATTTTGGATGGCTATGTAACCATAATCCTTCATGATATCTGCAATGCTCAAGCAAGCCTGAGCAACAACCTCCTTGTCGTCATCCTCAGCCATGGTTTTGATATAAATATTCATAACTGTATCTGCGGTGGACCAAAACTGTTTCAATATCTTCTAGTAAATTATCATTGTTAATGAGAAGAAAACAAAATTGATGTGTAATGCGGATTACCAAGAATTTCATTTGCCTTCCCAGTTCCATCCTGCATGAGAACCAAACATTCAGAAAAAGGAAACTGGAACAGAGGGAAAGATAGAGAGATTCAAGATCAAATCCCTTACATTATGAGTTTGGAATATGGCATGTGCTGCAGCCAATATATCTGCAATCCAACAGGAAAAATATGAGATCAGTATATTCAAAGTAGAATGCGTCTCTGATGCTACCATTATTGTCAAGTCTAACCCATAGACCACCTTAGCTTTTAAATACTAACAGATGCGATGAACTGCATACTTCTAATTCTAACAAAACTGAGTGGGACATTACATCCCGCATGATATTACAAAAGTAAAGGGCCTAGAGAGCTGAACCACATATTGGCGGCAAGAACGAGAACTGTAGATCTAGTATATGACCAACTGTTTAGGAAATTTAATCAAGTAAACAACACTTTACTAAGCTTGTCTATTCAAATTAATCTAACGGAAGAGGTTCAAAGGGTTATGGTTAAGATCGTCCTTGTCGGCATAGTTCCGGCCCAGTAATAACAATGACAATCAATGGAACAAGAAATTAGATAATCAATAAACAGAAAACTCACGTTTCAAACCAGTGACAGCTTGAAGCCGAACATCTTCATGAAAATATCCAGAATGTTTGTCCATGATCTTCAATGACTCCTCAAGGTAGCTGATAAATTAGTTAAGTAGCCATGAATAAAGATTCTCGTAAGAAGTTCAAAGAAGAAGAAAATGTAAAGGGAAAGATGAAGGATACGGTGCAAAAGAAGATTTAGTGTGGAGTGCAAACAGGCCAAGAGCTTGAGTTGCAGCTGCCTTCTCATCCAAAACTCCTGTTCTTACACTTATGTTCCGAATCCTAGGCTCATCATGAGCTTCATCATCAGAGGATACCCCACCAAAATCGTTAACACTCTCATCGTCTGACTCATCAATGTTGACCGCAGACCCATCATCAAGATTGCACGAAGCAAATACTAACGGCATAACGCGAGGTAAATACTGCAGAAAAAAAAAGTTTTTTGGTTTACTTTAAACATAATCAATGGAGTCAAAGCTGTTATAAATCTCTATATAAACGAAATGTAGACACACCTGGGCAAAAGTGTCATCCAATATTTCAGCTACGTTGCTGAAGAATCCATGAGTATATTCTCGCAACTCACTGTACTCCAATCCAAATCCCTGAAAATTTTGTGATTGTGAGCTCTCTCTTCCACAAAATGACATACTAACAGTAAGGTACTTACTGATATTGCAGCATCGATGAAAGGTGGCAAAATGGCCTCCATCCCTTTTCTCCCAACGGACATTGCGACGATCCCTACAAGCTCAGTAGACCGTGCACGGGCACGAAGATCTTCGTCATTAGTGAGCACCATGAAGAACTTCATCGCCTCTAAAACCCTCCCAGCGTATGGATTGAATGCTTGCTCTGCAGCAGCAGCAACCGACCCAATTGCTGACTGCAAGCAAGTAGCAAACAGCTTAAATCAATATTCCAGAAAACTCTGGGAAAGATTGTCTGTGTACCATGCAAGTCTCCTGCAGATTACGTGGACTATTTTGGAGAGCTGCCATGAGCTTCCCCATTAAAGGATCAAGGTAAGCAACAATCTCCTCTCCCATGTTCTCACAGAACGCTGCCAAAGCATAGTATGACTTCTCCTGTGGACAGTAATGACAAATGTTACTAATAAACTAACGTTTTCATGTTATCATATGCTTTAAATTTTACCTTCACTTCCTCAGATGTATCTTCAATCGCATTCAAAACACACGGAAGAAAACTCTGATAATGCGACAGAATCTCAGGCTGGAGATACTCGGCAAATTGGCCTAGCGCAAAAGATGCAGCCCCACGAACCATTTTCTCAGGGTCTCTTAAAGCTCCCAAGACTATATTCAGAACAATGTCTAGCTTCTCTTTGATAAGATCATAGCAGCCTTCTGATATAACACCTAGAGCAGTTACAGAAGCTTCCCGAAACTTCAGATCCGTGCTCTGACTATACATGGAAGAAAACTCGAAAACAGTGGGGAACACATGCTTTGGCAGGTTCATAGCTAGTGTGTCAATGACTTCAGCAGCTGCACGATCAGTAGCGAGATCATCATCGTCGTTGTCCTCTTGATCAGATGACTCGGCGAGTAAAGGGCACATAACTTGCAAAATTGGTATGACTAGCTTGTGTTTTTTAAGGGAAGTGTATTTGTACTTTGCCAACCATGAAACTATTTGGATCGCCTGGTGACAATAAATGAAATAAAGCACAAGGAGTCATAATTTAAACCTGTTTCAAGTAAAAAGAGAATGATTCATTCTCCTATGTTTTAACCTGGTGACGTGTGCTACTTTCCAGAGCTTGATTACAAGAGACTTCAAGAGAGAACTGCACGATTGATTTGACAGAATCTCCAAGAAGAGGAGCAGGAGATTCAATCAGCTCATCAAAAATCTCAAAAGCAAGTATAGCAACATCCTCCTCGCCAGAAGCAATACATTTCCTCGCCACGTTCAATATGCTTGGAATGAAATCTCGGAACTTGACCTGATAGAAACGACATCAGCACCAAACTCAATACTAAGAAACATTTAAACATGGCTACAACATAAACCAAAAAAAGAGAAGAAAGTCGCTAAATTTTACCACATCATCCCCGTCGCTTGTGAACTCAAGAAAAGAGCCCACTGCCCTGGTAAATTACAGAAGCGTGTAAAAGATAGAGATAATTTTAAAAGAAGAGAGCATGATGAGGAAGTAAAAATTACTTGAGAGCAGCAACTCTGACACGGCTGCTGTTTTCATCTTGCATACACTTGAGAAGAAGAGTTTGCAAGTCAGCAAAGTATGGCCTAAATGTGTTCCCAATAGTTTCAGTCAAAGAGCTGAAAAGGATCAATGCCACCTACAAACAACAACAAAAACACATTAAGATAAGAGTATCTCCAACCTCACTCTATTTTTTCACTATTTTATAGTAAAAGAACTCAATTCCAACTCTACTTCCACTCCATAATAGAATGACTAATTCTATTACAGAGTTAGTAAACCATTAGAGATGGTCTAAGTGAAGAAAACATCCTATCAAATAGTTTCACAGCTCACAGGGGAGTAAGAGACTCACTTCACGGTGGTCTTCTTGAGCACTCTGGCTACACTGGAAGAGAAATGTTAACAAGTCAGGCCACTCTCCAGCTGGAACAGCGTACTTGGCTACTACGCTCACAACATTGGCACTCGCACGCCTCACAGGTGGACTGTTAAATTAACAAATTTAATTTAAAAAATCGAAACTTTAATTTAAAAATCGAAACTTTCAAAAACCCTATTCAAAAGAAAAACAGAGAGAGTGTGAGGAAGTAAGAGAAACCTATTCTCTACGGTGATGCTTTCGATTAAAGACTGTTTAACTTCCTGTTTCATCTGCGGAGAAAGCTTGGCCCAATGTCCGGTGATTCTTTTACGGAGGAGGACGGCGGCGAGCTGGCGGACGTTGGGGGTTTTGGCGGTGCGGAGGTGCTGAACTAAGGCAGGGACAACCTGAGGATCCTTGGCGAGGCGTTTGATCTGATCCTCGGCTTGGCGACGAGCGTCGTTGTCGGGCATGAGGAATTGGATCAAGAGAAGCTCGAGAGATTGCGCCATGGTTTGAATTGAATTGATCTCCCGAAGCAGACAGAGGCTGCTGCTGGAGTTGTTGTCGTCGGAGAGTAAGAGTGAGCGAATAGGGTTTTTCTTTTTCCTTTTTCTACCCTTTTTTTATTTATTTAAGGGTTTTTGCATTTCTTCGTCTTTTTATAACTAACGGTTTTTTTTACCACAGATGAATTTTCATATTTATTGATCGGTATTGGTCGGTATCGTATTATTTATTTATTGGTAGCAAACTTTACTTTACTATTTGACTATAGTTTCTTAAAAATGTTATATGAGAATAAATATTTAACAAATTAATTGGAAGTAAAAATTTAGATAAACTATCGGTGACAAAAGTCTTGCATCGGTAGTTGGAATAGATCATAAACAATATATAAGTTATCACCAATTGGTTTTAGGTTGGAAGTCTCTTATAGTTTAACATGGTATCATAGCCCGATCCATGCAATCCAACCCGATCCACATCGATCCGGCCTAAAGTTGGCCTTCGATCTTTGCCAGAACATTCCGAGATTGACGTTCAAAGAGCTATCATCTCGAAAGGCGTATTAGGGACAAAAGTTCAGCATCGGTAGTTGAAAAGGATCATAAGCAATACATAAAATACATGGACCACTCCATTTATCACCAATTGGTTTTAAGTTGGAACTTCATCTAGCTTAACATGAACGGTTAAAAAACAACTTAATATTTGTATTTACACCAAAAAAATAATATTTATTTTATATTAAAATATACGTTTACTTTGCAACTTTGTCGATATGAAATTGATCTGTTATATTTTATAAATGAAACTGGTCAACTTCTGCGGTTTTAAATATTTTAAAATTTATTAGTTTGTTGAAACTTAGTTTATTTGTATGTGTGAGTGCTCGTGAGTAATTATATGAACTTTCATGGCATTCATACTAACAGCAAGTAACGTGACTGGTCGATAGAAGATCTTGGTCCAATGGTCTTGTATCAAATGTAAAAACATAACTAGCGTTTATATGAACATTTGTAAATTTCAAAATGGACATACATACGCATAAGAAATCATGTGTTAATGTTAAGTGCTCCCAAAATATGTTTTACAGATCAGAAAGCTCAAGATTCAACAAGGTATAGCGTTTCCTATTTGACTGAAACCAAAGCGCTGAAAAACAGCAACAACTAACTGTACTTCAATGTAAGAGTTGCCTTCTTGGCCCACAATACAAATCTCACTTTAAGCTATAGAGGATTATAATGAGAGCTATATGATTTTGTATTGTTTTCTATAGCCGAAGATATATTACATCTCAATGTCTTCGAGGTCTGGTAAAGGGAACCTGAGAAGAGCTGCAATTCCAGTGAGTTGTGCCAACTCTGCAAGTTCATCAACACTGTATAAGAGTCTGGCACAGTAAAGAAGAAGGGATAAAGAAGGGAACACTCACGTTCCCCTGAAACATGCATCGACGAGAATATAAAAGCCTCTCCTCCTGAATCTTTCACCGACTCCACCAAATCCACATACTTTTTCCTTGTTTTCACGTCAGAGTTCCTGCACAAAAAGTTTATAACGTCAATCACCTTTGCCTTTTTGAAATTACAATAAGTCGAATTAGGATTGGTCCTCCTTTCCATTACTGAACCTGAAAAGCTCATCGGTGATGAGAAGTGTTTGGACTGCCATTCGCTCGTGAGCAACTTCTACATGTTTTGGTCCATAGCATGCTCGAGCTGGATCCTGGATTAAGTAAAGCAAACGAATCTCAAGACGCATTTATATAAATATTAAAACGATTGAGAATATTTCTCTACTCATCGCAAAAGAACCTCACATTTGAAAGCATGGTGAAGAAATCGTTGAGAGCTTTGACCTACAAAAGGCAAAATTCACATCAAGCAAGTGGATGATAACGGTACATTTCAAGAAGAATTCAAATAAGCAACCAGAAAAAAAAATCCAAAAGACAATAAAACATTCTTATACACTTAACCAATTTAGCAATTCAAAGCTAAATTGACAAATTAAATCACCTCTTTTGCTGCTTTAGTATCTTTGATCATATTCATCACGTTGGGTGCATTAAGAACCTCTCCTAGGCTATGTCTGTGAGCCAAAAACATAATGTTAGAAATCAAAAAAGAAAAAAGAAAAATTGAAGGCTTTATAGAAGTGAATAAGCAAAACAATACAAAAAGCTATTGATTTGTGTAACTTGGAGGATAATTATTTTGACAGGTTACAGAAACACAATACCTATAACCAGAGTTCGTGTGCACCAGAATTATACGTGATTTGTTCTCAATTATAGGTCTCAACTGTCTTCTTTCAGCTTCCAATAACAAGTGACGATGAAACTGATCCTGAAGATAAGAAACAATCAAAAAAGCTTATCATATATGTACGGGAAACCTGTAAACCTTGGAAGTGTTTTATACTAGTATAAAGCTTGCCCAGCTGCATTTGAAACAATGATTAACCCTCTGTAAGTTTTAGACACAGCCTCGAGATACAAAAAATTACCTTTGTAAAGCCGGGACTAGCGATCACTGCACAACGAACGACACTGAAGTCAACATGTTTCGCAAAGGCCTGTGATATTCCAAACAGACTTTCAGAATATATGTGGAACTAAAACAACAATATGAAACATTGCATAATCTGGGAACTAAAAACAAACCTGCAGAACATTCTCAAAGAATTTCTTCAAAGCCTACACACACAAAACAAATTGAAGGGGTAAATATCAGAGAAATTCAATCAGTCATGTATATAATGAAACTGTGCAGCAACATACAGATTCGTAACCAGCAATGGCAGGTCCATGCTTCCTAGGAATTGATGTTTCTATTCGTGCACGGCTACTTGTCACACTGCCAATCATAAAGTAAACAAGATCAGAAATGAACGAAAGTAGAAATGCATGCCGTCAAAACACAAACTAGAGTAAGTAGTACCTTCTGCCGACAAGGAAGATTTGTCCAAGTCCCTCTTGCATTAGAACTACAGCTAGATCAGCACTAGCAGCGGGATCTATGCAAGGAAAAAAAAAAAGTTAGATAAACTTGGGACCGAAATAAATATTGATTTGCAGGGCTATGAGCATATACAAAATCAAAGGAGCAGCATACCTGAAGCCTGCTTGAGTGTGTCAAGAGCCAGTGAGTCCCATATTCCCTGAAAATCACACCCATGTACACACTACCGATTACAAATCAACCACCAACATAGTAAGCAGGCTGGCTATAGAAACAACATCAAGACCTAACTACAGCAAGGTGGCTTCTACTTCCAAAACTGCTTTAAATGGGATCGTGTACTTTAATAACCATAGTTAAAGGCAAACTGACACTTCTAGGCATTCTAAAAATAAATACTAAAAGATTGTGGAAAATAAATTCAATATCTAAAACAATATGTAGTGTGGTGCCGCTGCTTCTAACGATGATTATCTTGCAAATGGACTACTACAAAATATAGATTGCAGGACGCATTATGCCACACTTACAAGGTAGAAAGAGAACAGAACTTGTGAAGGATAAGATTAGTAAAAAAAGAGGGGCATCTACCTTTCTCAATACAAAAGGTCGTTTCAGCTCAATCTCCAAAGTATGGAATGCACCAATCTGCGATACAACACAAGCTTCAGCAGCACACACAAAAATAAAAAACTATATGGTAAAAGTCAGCGTCTCAATCTACCTTTACGTGATCATTCTCCAGGATATTCTTCCCACGTATGCGCAGAACAGCCGCGTCTTTGTCGTAGTCCACCTCCTAATTCAATGAATAAAGAAAATATTAGACCAAAAGGGCTAAAGACGAACCCATATGAATGCAAAGCAATATAGTACATTCATTGACATTGTAGAGAAGTATTAACAAAGGTTGAAACCAATCCCATAAAAAACATACCTCAACTTGTACTTCGAGCTTCAGTCTAACACGTTCAGAGTCTCTTCCCCCACCAGGCACCTCTCTCTGAACCTTTCTGATACCAGGAACAAAAATAATTAAACCCCTTTTTAACGAAATGGTGTCACTAGTCTCAATCAAACAAACATAAATCCCTTGAGAGTGTACCTAAAAGTGACAGCCATTACACTATCTCGGACGGCAATGAGGTTATAAGCATACCAGAGATCATCAGAGTCCTCAGCCACCATCTATATTTAGCAAAAAAAAAAAAAGCAATTCAATTGCAGTTAAGCTTGGGGCTTCAAACATCCCAATAGAAGAAGGGAATCAATCAAACAACCTTAACGCTTCCGGGTCCATTACGAACGAAATCTCTGCGGACAATCTTCATCGTAATCTGGCTTTTGAAGAAGGTATGTTCTCTAGCAGAGTCTAATAAGAAAACACAGAGAGATGAATAAAAGTCTCTGAATTTGCACATAAATCGAAAGGCGATAAGCGAATTGGTGAAGTAAAGAGAGACGTAAAGTTACAAACCTGTTGCAACGGCTCCGGCGAGGGTCTATGTTAGAGGTTCGGAGACTCGATCCACATACGCAGAGTTTCGATTTCGACAAAGTCTCTCTCGTCTGTAGCAGCTTCTGAAAGGTCAAAACAGGCCTAATGCTAAAATCCAATTTTATTACTAGTAGATTAAGACAGGCCTATTTTAATACACAACAAGTGTTTCTAAAATCCAATTAAAACTGTCGGGGTAAAAAGAGTCATCGATTTAAATACGTATTTTGAGTAAATGAATATTATTCAATAAAACAAAAAAAAAGTATACTTTTTTTAATTAATATATTGATCAAGTTTTCATAAACAAGTTTAAACAGTGGACTGCTAAACATTTTAATTGGTGAAAATAGGTGCTGAACTAGGGCTGGGCAAATAAACCGAACCCGAAAATCCGAACCGAACCCGATCCGATAAAAATGAATCTGAACCCGACATAAATACCGAATGGATCCTGTTTTTTGGTATTTTGGGTTATGGGTATTATCCGAACCGAACCCGGACCTAAATGGATATCCGATAGAATCCGAAATATTTAAAATCACAAAAAGAACTTCTACCAAATATGATCTTAATTCTTAATATGTATCCAAAATATTTTAATATATTATTGAACTTCTAAAATAATTATCTGTTACACGAAGGTTGATGGTGGAATGTGGCGGTTGAAGCCTGAAGTTTTTAGATTTTGGTTTTGTTTTCATTGAATAATGTTTCTCATTTCATGAGAACTTAGTTTTTGTTTTATGATTTTATTTATCTGGTTTTTTTTCTATCACTAACTATGTTTATCTTTCGCTTGATTTTGAATGATCACGTTTGATGTTTTTTCTTATTTTTGAATCGATTTTAGTTATGTTTTGGCTATTAAAATATGTACAAATCATGTATTTTAAATC